>NW_017306663.1:0-25223 GCF_000935625.1 Nanorana parkeri
GCCGGATACCTTACAACGGCGCCCGCAACTTCCCCACAGGGCCACCGCTGCCGACCCCTGCTGTAGGGAAACACATGTCTATATATGTGCTGAACTTTTATTCTGATTTTCTTTGCATCTTGCACATCCAGTGTCAGCTCCACTAGAAACCAAATTTCCCCTCTAACAAGTATCAATAGGTTGAACTTGATGGACCTGTGTCTTTATTCAACCTCAAATACTATGTAACGATGTATGCAAGTTCTTTAGCGTTGTATTAGATAGTTAATGACGTATATTTTCTTGTAGTACATCATTTTAGCTTTTCATTAAACAGATTAATGCCCATAAATGAAAACAATGAGACTATATATTCTGTGAACTTTATACCTTTGAAACATCATATAGTTCAACTTTTCAATTAATTATTTCTTTTTTTTAAGCAATAACAAAAACATTTGATTTTTATTCCAGAGAAAATAAATGAAATGAGATTAAAGAAACATACATTTACAGGATTCCACAGCTCTCCTACTTTTCAGGAAATACTACTTCCCTGGTTATCCAGGCGATCCAGTGGTGTAAATGCCAACAGAGACCCCAACCCAGCACAAATACATATATCAGGAGTTTCAACTTCATAATTCAAATACTAAAAATCCAACTACAACCATGCTTTTTGATTCACCAGCAATAGTACTATTACTAGTAATACACTTAACCCCTTCGTGACTGACGACGTACAGTGTACGTCGCCAGCATCGGAAGGACATGATCACATTAAAAAAAAAACCCCCTAGACCACTAAAAACACACTAATCTGTGTCACGGGCCTCGTTACGTCCACAAAACCTGGAACACATAGTTCCTTCACAGCACAACACGCGTGTCATTTTCATGCATTGAGAAGTGTTGTGTAAAGGCAGCCTACTCATTATAAATTGGGCTGTTGTATACCTTCATGTGTAAAAAATTGTACCTGCATTATTTTTGGCAAAGTAGCACAATTCAATGGACATTTGCATCTGTACGCTGTAGTGTGCTATAGCGCAGGTTTTTGTTTTGCTGCATATAGGCATTAGGGTGCAATTAAGAAGGAATAGCAAAGTATCATAGCGCACACAGACAGCGTGTTAAAGTAACGCGCCTTCGTGATATAAAGTTTAAAATGTTTGCGGTGGCACTTTGTATTTTCTCTGAGAACTTAATTTCCTGCACCTCTAGCTTTTATGTGTCTATATCAAGGTATAAAATGGCTTAGAATCCAAACAGGCCCCATTCACACTTGACCTGAGAGTCTTTGGTCGTTACTTCAGATTTTTGAGTGTGTGCTTATGCATTTTGCTCTCATTTTAGGCTTGAGTGTTTTCCTTTAAAGTATTATTACTTTTAGCTAATGAAAATCTAGTTAGTAGGCAAGAAAACAAGCAAAGAGCGTACATTTGTTTAGGAACGCCTAATACAGTATTTTGGGGGCAAAACACTCAACTCTGCTGCAAAAGAAGCTCATGTACTTTATGCTCTATAACTTCTTTTACAAGGACAAAATGCTCAGATGTGAACATTTTGAAAACAATGGAATTCCTCCTGTTGAGTGTTGTAGTGCTTAGGCATTCGAGCTACAAAAACGCTCAGGTGTGAATGGGGCCTTAAAGTTTTGGATTTTTTTCTGTTTAAGCAATCAATCCGCATAACAAGTAAAGAATAAGGCAGGTTTTATGAAAATTATTATGTGTTAGGGCTTTGAACTGTATGAAGCTGGCCATACACCTTACAATGATCTGCAGATTTTCTATGGTCAGATGGAAAAGGTGCAACAGATTCCTCCATCTACACTTAACTGTGTGGATAGAGTAATCTCCACCTGGGCCAATCTGTTGCCTTTTTTCCATCTGACCACAGAAAATCTGCAGATAACCGTAAGGTGTATGGCCAGCATTAAGGTCCCCACACACCTTGAGATAATCGTACCATAATCACGGGAAATCCCGCGATCGTACGATTATCGTAAGGTGTATGGAAGCCGTGCGACCTCTACTACTGTAAGGTCGCACGACTTTTATATTACGAACATGTTCGAAAACCCGCCGAGCATCGTACGATGTTCGGCGGGTGTGTAGCATGTTCGTACGATAAAAGCCTCAGATGGGCACGGCTTGCGATCATCGCAAGTACGATCTGCCTGTCCAAGATAGGCAGATCGTACGTTTTTTTAAAGTACCTTACAACCATCGCAAGACCGCAGTCTTGCGATGGTTGTAAGGTGTGTGCACAGCCTATAGGTGCCCATACACTGCACGATTCTCGTACGAGAATCGCGGGAAATCCCGCGATCGTACGAGAATCGTGCAGTGTGAAGACGTGCGACCGTTTCTACTGTACGGTCACACGTCTTTGGTCTAAGGAGCATGCTCGGGAGACAAATGCCGAACGGGCCGGTGTGCGCACGCCCGTTCAGCATTGCGGTCATCGCAAGTACGATCTGCCTGTCCAAGATGGGCAGATCGTACGTTTTTAAAATTACTTTACAACCATCGCAAGACTGCGGTCTTGCGATGGTTGTAAGGTGTATGTCCACATTTAGACCGTCCAGTGCTGCCAGGATATTGGAGATATCACAAAGGATGTAGCGTCACGGGTCTCCAGCAGTCCAAACCACACCTGTGCACAGTATTCCAATCAACAATGCTCATGCTCCCTGAGCAGTGTTGCTGATTAAAAGCCCTACACAGGGGACGTGTCTGACAATGGAGAACCGGAAAACTACATTCGGTATGAGAGCTGTGGTCCAATGTGCTACAGGCAAAGGGCCGCTTCATGCAGCTTTAAGCTCTAACACATAATTTAAAAAATGTCATCACTCTAACTTTGCTGCATAACAGTAATAAAAAAACAAGACTTCAATTTGGCTTAAAATTGCACTTATAAAACTAGCATGAAGAGTAATGAAATGCAGCACAGTGGCTTAGTAGTTAGCACTCCTGCTTTGCAACACCGGGGTCCTCACAGTTCAAATCCCAACAGGGACACTTACCTGCATGGAGTTTGCATATTATCCTGTGCTTGTGTTGGTTTCCTCCCACACTCCAAAGACATGTTGGTAGGTTAACTGGCCTAGTATGTGTATGTATGCATGCATGTGAGATGGGTGCAAAATAATAATACTTTATTTTGCACATTGTTCTCTGGTTTGCTGATATAGCGTGTAAGCCAGGGCTGGACAAATCCCAAGAGCCAGGTAGCCAATGTGCCTTAAAAATTACGGCTGGTGCCTAACTTTTGAGGTTTTTGCTCATTTAAAAAAAATCACATTGGCCCCGGCACCGAAAGCCTATGGAATTCCATATTACTTTGTCCACCCCTGGTGTAAGAATAAATAAGGTAGTGATATGGACAAGTCCTGCTCCAGAATTATTCTAGATAATAATCTAAATTCAACTAAAAGGCTTAAAAGACAAAATTTCTATAGAAATGACAATGTACTAAACAGTCTCCTGAAAGAGAAAGAAAAATACAACAGGCACCATGTCTGAGAGAAAATAAGTGGCCCATAAGAACCAGGAGTAACCTTGGATATATACAAGTAAAGCTAGCATGGAAACAATATTTGAACATTCCTTTTCTTCATAATAATATTTCACTTTCAGATATTACAGGGGCAGGGTTGATTTAGAAGTAATACTACTAAAAAGAGAGGTCTTACCTGTAGGGTCAAAGTCATGCAATCCAACGTCATGGGATGAACTTCGTTCAAACTTCTGCTTCTTATCTGCTGCGTCGCTGCCTAAAATGCTCCCGTGCCTGAAAATAAGCCGTTCTGCATTAATATACAGGACATGACTATAACCGTTCACAAGTATGATCCTGTCAACAGCCATTGTCTGGGATGGAAAGGTTACACTTTTCAAAAGCACTGCCATGCAAATATTTCCACATCTATACATTGTTTTGGCTAAAGTAAGGAAGGGTTAGAACCCCGTTAGGTCTTTTTTTTTGCCATTGTAGAGATCTTCCATTACTTCCTGTCCTGTAAACACAACAGGAAGGGACACCTCTCCCCAAGGTGAGGGGAAATCCCCCTATTAAGCAGTTGTCATGTTAACATGGCTTCTCCTTCTATTCTTGTTCTAGTGACAACTTAAACTGTTGGATGTTCCTCCTTTTCAGTCCTGGTTACAGAGGTTATCAGGAAGGCCTAGTATGTGTATGTATGCATGCATGTGAGATGGGTGCAAAATAATAATACTTTATTTTGCACATTGTTCTCTGGTTTGCTGATATAGCGTGTAAGCCAGGGCTGGACAAATCCCAAGAGCCAGGTAGCCAATGTGCCTTAAAAATTACGGCTGGTGCCTAACTTTTGAGGTTTTTGCTCATTTAAAAAAAATCACATTGGCCCCGGCACCGAAAGCCTATGGAATTCCATATTACTTTGTCCACCCCTGGTGTAAGAATAAATAAGGTAGTGATATGGACAAGTCCTGCTCCAGAATTATTCTAGATAATAATCTAAATTCAACTAAAAGGCTTAAAAGACAAAATTTCTATAGAAATGACAATGTACTAAACAGTCTCCTGAAAGAGAAAGAAAAATACAACAGGCACCATGTCTGAGAGAAAATAAGTGGCCCATAAGAACCAGGAGTAACCTTGGATATATACAAGTAAAGCTAGCATGGAAACAATATTTGAACATTCCTTTTCTTCATAATAATATTTCACTTTCAGATATTACAGGGGCAGGGTTGATTTAGAAGTAATACTACTAAAAAGAGAGGTCTTACCTGTAGGGTCAAAGTCATGCAATCCAACGTCATGGGATGAACTTCGTTCAAACTTCTGCTTCTTATCTGCTGCGTCGCTGCCTAAAATGCTCCCGTGCCTGAAAATAAGCCGTTCTGCATTAATATACAGGACATGACTATAACCGTTCACAAGTATGATCCTGTCAACAGCCATTGTCTGGGATGGAAAGGTTACACTTTTCAAAAGCACTGCCATGCAAATATTTCCACATCTATACATTGTTTTGGCTAAAGTAAGGAAGGGTTAGAACCCCGTTAGGTCTTTTTTTTTGCCATTGTAGAGATCTTCCATTACTTCCTGTCCTGTAAACACAACAGGAAGGGACACCTCTCCCCAAGGTGAGGGGAAATCCCCCTATTAAGCAGTTGTCATGTTAACATGGCTTCTCCTTCTATTCTTGTTCTAGTGACAACTTAAACTGTTGGATGTTCCTCCTTTTCAGTCCTGGTTACAGAGGTTATCAGGACAAAATGGAAAAAAGATTGAATTCCCCTAACAGGGTTACAGACAACAATTAAAACATGACAGAGCTTCCAACCCGTCATCACTTTATCCCATACTTTAAGCGATTCCTTCTGGGTGGTGCCATCCTTTAAGAGTTCAATTCTCACATCTGGGAACAAATATCCAGTCTAATCCAGTCACTGAGGGTAATGGAGGTCAGACTGGTGTTTTGCTTGCTCTGTTTTCCCTGTCACCTGGATCTTGTGTGCGATAGACCAGAAGCTACATATTCCATGTCAAAATAATTATTGTGGAGACATACGGCATGTTGTTTAGGTGTAAGTCAGGGCAAAATAAAAAGAACCTATGCAGAAAATCTCTGCAATACATGCACGTTTGCCCAGGTTTTATCCCTTTAACGCCTTCCTGTTGTCTCCACGCATATATGCGTCAGTGGAGTGGGTGGGCCTCAACATCGGACTGCTGAACATATCAATTAACCATCTCCACTGTTTGTGCTGAAAGCGCAATCACTGGCACACTCCTGGCACAAAGACCAAGCTGTCGCACACAGCTCCCAGTCACCGTTTACGTCTGGAAGCTGGTGGGTCGAGCACTTCATCATGTGACTGCCAATCACAGTGATTATATAAGCCAGAAACCTGCCTCGAATTCCCGATATTATTAACAACACCTAAAAAGTGCACTAGAAGTCAGTGGAAAAAGTATTTAAGATCGTGCAAGCACAAAAAAAAACAAAACACGATTTTGATCTGCTACTAGTGCGCTCAGCTCCTAATTTGCACTGTGGCCTGACAATACACAGCATTTCTGTGGACTGAATGGTGTCAGCCCTGCCCAGTTTTCTTTTCCTAAACTACTTAGACTGACCCACTCTCCCATCTCCACAAGATCGACACTAAGTATTCTGTAATCCAAGATAAGAACTAGAAGGCAAATTAATCTGCTGAGATAACACAGGAAGTGAGGTATGAGAAAAACAAAAAAAGGTATTTTATTTCACTTCTTAAAATCGATATAATAAAAAAAAGGTTTTTTAACCTTTTTTTATTATATTTTTAAAATATAAAATTTTATATTTTAGAGATGAAACGGGAACAAATAAGAGAAGACCATTGTTAGATTTTACATATACAGGCAGCCCCCGGGCTACGAACAAGATAGGGACTGTAGGTGTGTTCTTAAGTTGAATTTGTATGCAAGTTGGAACAGGTACATTTTTTTTTAAGTGCAACTCCAGCCACAATAATGTTTTCTTGTTTTGGATAGCATAGGGAAGGGTTAACCCCCTGTAAAGTTTGTTCTGCTGCTTGTGCCTCTCTTCAGAAGATTTCACCTCACTTTCTGTCCCTGTGACAATTGGATTTCAAAAATGTTGGGTTGTCGCGGAAACAAGGATTGGTGATAAAGCTTCAGTGGAGATACCCTTTTCCTATGATCACTCTTACATGAGTGAATTTCGCTTTCTAAGGGTATATTGCCTTTCACTTCCTGTTGTCTCAAGGACAGGAAGTGAGATTAAATCTTTCTAATGAGGATACAGACAGCAGTAAAAAACTTCATAGTGACCCAGAAGAAGCATTGGGCACCTCACATCTGCACGTCTAACAAGAGCCAACTTCCTGTAATGCGAGTACAGAACCAGACCCAAAAAGGTGGGCACTCCTTGTCAGCATTCCCCCTGCTGTACAGTAATAGCCTCCATTTGTAAGTAGTAGGAGTTGTATGTAAGTTGGATGTATATAACTCGGAGACTGCCTGTACTTTAAAGACAAACAGTGGGAAATTAGGGTTATCTTTACCATTGAGTCCCTGACCAGGAACAAATATGCACCATACAGAGGGATATCAGAATTGTTACATATACGGTCTGGATCAGTAGCTTCCAGGATTGACTTTACAGGATCACCATGACAGCCAGGCAACTGGCATTTATCTCAAGAAGTTAGCAACGTCAGCCTCTATTTCATTGGGCACAGAATTTCAGAAACTGAGCAATGATACCTAAACCAGCAAGGGCAAAACTCATTTCCTTTTTGGTTTTTACCTACGAGGGCGTACGTACGCCCTTCTACCAGATTGACCTCTATATTCGGCACTCCATATAATAACAGCATTTTTATTAACAAGCATTAATACAAAATACTTTTCAATTACCTGGTTGGTTTTCTTGCATGAAACCTGCAAAAAAAAGGAGGCAAAATTAACAATGATTGAATGAATAATAAGATTTAAGCTTACAATAAAGATTATGAATGATATAATTATACAATGTATATATTCTTATACAATATATACCTATACATCTCGTATAATGTACAAGTTGCAGAACGGTAATCAAGCAAACATCTGATCACATATGCATATAATGAACACACAATCACTAGTAGGCTTTATTTAATAAGGCAAAGAGTGCTGTGATAAATAACATATTGTACAGACTAATCACAATCAACTGTCTACTGATTGACCTCTGCGTGTCCTGCATGGTGTACATAATCATGGTTCTCTGCACTACGACCCTTTCATACCATACTGCAAAAAAAAACACCACTGCAACACATCACAAATGCATTTTTGATACAGATTATACATGCGTTTTCATACATGTGGGGTTTTTATGCACATTAGCATGTGTTTTAATGTCATCAGTTGTTGAGCCCTTTTCAGTAGAGATGCACCAAAATAGAAATGTAAAAACCGAAATTAAAAAAAATTGTCAGGCCGAAACCAAAAATGTTTTTATTTTAATTTTTTCAAATTTTATTTTTTATAAACTTTCACATTTTTTAATATTTATTTTTATTCATTTATTAAATATTTTTTACTTAACTTTTATGGGCTTTGGGGAAATATTAGGGGTCTAAACAGACCCCTGATATTTCCCTTTTAACATGGAGTCCTCCATCTCTTTTTCTGTATCCCCTGTTATCAATGGACAGGAATCCTCTTTACTGAGTGTTCCTGTTCATTCATTACATGAGAACAGAGTATGATTACTATAACCACAATCAGGAATGAACAGGAGGTGAAGTAGATCACTTCCCATTCATTCATAATTGAGGATATGGTATACATACCATATCCTCAATTATCTACACTCAGCGATCACTGAGTGTTTGCTTATGCTCTCCTCTCTGACACGCTGTCACAGGAGGCTGAGCAAGCGGAGCAGAGCCCATCCTGTGACAGCGCGGTTTGTCTCCGCCCCCCACACCGCTCTGCCGGACTGCGATAGGCGGCTGAGCGGTGTGGGATGAGAGGCACCGGCCGCTCACAGTGCTCTCCTCCCACAGCGCTCGACCGGCTGTCACTTTCTCTCCTCCCCGCAGGGACACAGAGCAGCGCCCAGTGGGGAGGAAAGAAACCTGGGATGCGCCGATATATATCGGCAGGAAAATGGCACTTTCGGCATTTAGCCAAAGGTGCCATTTTCGGCCGATATATTGCTGCATCCCTATTTTTCAGTCTTATATATGTGCATTGGGTTCAAGTGCATACATGCAGATCACTGCATGGTGTGAATGAGGCACAAAGGATATGTCCAGCATTATACACATTCCGTGGTACAGAAATAGGTAACTGGGGGGAATTTATCAAAACTGTAGCAGACCGAGTATTGGATATGATGACTTACGGGACCCTTAGAGCACTGCAGTGATGGGGGGAGCAAGGTAGCAGGGACCTGTGAAAGAGCAAGACGGTGTTCTATTAAAGTTGTGACTGTGTTAGAATGTGTGACCGGTCACGTGGTCATCGATTTTACTGTAATCCCCCCCCTCCACTTTTTCGGCGGTGGAATATGTGACCGGCAAAAGGAGAAGAATTCCAACATCTTCTCAGCTGTTCCGGGGCAGATCGACATCGCAGATCGTATGTGCAGGAGAACCGATCTGCCCTGGAACAGCTGAAATGTCACTTTTATTCGACTTTGTGAGTGTGATCGGACATTCCACGAAGTCGGATAGACGTGACATTTCAGGACTGATCAGCTGTTCCAGGGCAGATAGATTGTCCTGCACATACGATCTGCGATGCCGATCAGCCCTGGAACAGCTGGGAAAATGTTGGAGTTCTTCTCCTTTTGCCGGTCACATATTCCACCGCCGAAAAACTGGGCGTTAGTACATTAAAATGTGTGATCATGTCTCCGGTCACACATTCCAGCCCAGTCACAATCTTTGATAGAACACCGGCCTGACAGGATCGGAGGAGTATAGCTTTCTTATTTTTGAACCTAGCCAAAATTAGCACTTACTCCTTGTAGTGTGGGGTAGCCCAACTGCAAGGGCTAATAAAAAGGTTACCCGGAGTTCTGCTTTACATGCTGCTGACACTGCGTCCTGTAAAGAGAACCTGTTACTTTACCTGGCATGGGCAACGTACAGGCTCACATTAAGCTAATTTTGGAGCAAAATGCACACAAAATGACAAATATAAAAATGTAAGAGGCCACACATCACAATGAAAGGCTCAACAGTACATCAAGCCTATGCTACCATCAGACATTGTCTGCAACTGTAGTGTAGATGGACTATTAAACATCCTCTAAAGATTTTTTTTACACAAATCAATCTCTTTTTCTACTAAAGTAACATAATTGAGCAGCTGTAACACTACTGGGTTTTCCTACAACACAGACTATGCAATGCCGCAAGTCATTAATCTACGACACATTTAGCAGCAAGTACATTCGGAGCTAAATGAAAACATCTGGGTAGTTTTAAATGTCCTCAGACGATGGGTAAGTGACAGGCACCATGGAAGAAAATGATCAGCTCACAAAAACAAAAGTATCCGCCATAACTCACTTCTTCTGTGTGCTGACAGAGTGACATCTTGTGGGTAACACTGACACTGCGCTACTACATCCAAGTCAAGTCTGTGCTGTGAGGGTTGGATTGCCATGCGAGACCCGGATTAAATGAATATGATCCCCAATTCTGTATGCATTTTCTGTAGGTGTCGAAGCACCCCCTCCCCTCCCCCCAAAAAATAAATCATATGTTAATCTACTTCTACTTAAATGGATCCTCGATGTATATGTGTAAGGAATATTTCATTTTTGCCTTCTATCAAAGAACTGAAATACCGTACTCTGAACTGGGGATGGAAATAGGGTTTAGGGATCACCCAAAGTTAAAGCTGGACTCCGGGCATGAATAAGTTAATTTCAAGTGGACCTTTACCCCCTTATACTAAAAAGCTCGGCATGCAGATATAAAATCATCTAACATTCATTAATTTAACATATATTTTATTTTCTTACAAATTACTATTTTTCCACTTCCTGGTCTTCTTGGGCAGAGCGACATGGACTTGCTAGCGCAGAGCAACACGGACTTGCTAGTGCAGAGCGACACGGACTTGCTAGCGCAGAGCGACAGCGACACGGACTTGCTAGCGCAGAGCGACAGCGACACGGACTTGCTAGCGCAGAGCGACAGCGACACGGACTTTACTAGCGCAGTGCGACACGGACTTTACTAGCGCAGTGTCAGAGTCACCCACAAGGGCTTACACTTGCAGCTGTAATTTAGTTGCTGAAAGTCGACCTTCTTTCCCAGGTGGTGTTCCTGTTATTCTGGCCACGTTCTGTACATATAACTTCTTCAAATATTAGCATAAGAAGTTTTAAACTGTTGTCTGGCAGCCCATTTCTAGACGCACGCACACATGCCAGACCAGACAGCATTGTAGTAGTATGTACTTTTATAGATAACATTCTCCTTCTGTACACTCCTTCCTCACATGATCTCAACTCATAAGTGACTTGAGTTGCGGTGTATAAACAAGACAGAACCAATTACCTTGGAGATCTGACAATGGAGTTCGACTTTGACGCTCATTTCACACAAACTAGATCCTATAGTAATTACACATTGTTTATCACAACTTTTGCAAGAAGAACATTGTTCAATAACTTCAAGATTTTAGTTTTCAACAGTTCTGCATGCCCAAGGAGACCGTGTCATGAAAAGAACTGCCTTGTGAATGTATATACTTCCTATTGGCTGAAAGGTAAAAGAGAGGGCTTTAAAGTGACAGTCCTTCTCTAATATAAAATTAGACTTTTTTTTATTTTTAACTGGCTGATGTGGGTTCTTATGCCTTGACAGAGTCAACCAAATTGGAACTTGCTGTGGAGGAGTCAGACAAATGTGTTTAAAACGTTTAAATCTGACTGGATTCTATAGGTCACTTCAGACCAAAATTATTTTTGGACAGCACAGTTACATATTAAGATTCACATTTTTTTGTAAATAAAAGGTCCCTAATAAGTAAAAGATTGGACAAATATTGTGAACAGCTCATTTTACAGACCACAATAGCTGAAAGCTACATGCTCCAATAACTTAAAGGAGAACTATGGGGTGAGTGAAATACATTCATCCCTGTAGTTAGAGCCGACATGTCACAGAACTGATCGAGAACTGAGCAATCATATATCGCTTCCCGATCTTCTCCCTGCAGAGAGAAGTGTTACAACTACCCGCAGGGATTCCCCCTTCCCCTCTCCATTCCTCCAGTGCTGACTGGAGGGACAGACGGGTGAAATAAATACAAAAAATTAAATACACAAAAATGAAAAGAAAATACATTTTTCAGTTTTGGCAATAATATTATGCACATAATTAGTGTAGCCAACAAAGTAATTCATAATAAATTCTTATATTTGATCACGGTCACAGTTAAAGGTCACAAAATACAAGGAGTGAAATACAATTTGTGTGGAACTTTAGAATGTGCTATGTTTGTCTCCTATCGTCAATAGCCTCCTCAGCACCATATTTTATCATTTTATTAAAACGTATTTAAAAAAAAAAAAAAAAAAAAAAAACACTTTAATTTTTTAAAAGTTACAATTTTTGTCTTATTTTTTTAAACTAGGGGGCGCTAAGGGTTTTTTTTATTTACAGGGCTTTGATAATTAGTATCTCTAAGTAGAATACAGTATTCTGCTCAGAGATACTTTGTATCAGTTTGTAAACAAAGCTGGCTAGAAGTTTACAAAACACCATAAACTGTGTGACCAGCGCTCATTGTACCGAATGCCTGAATAAGGCCTTGTTCACACCAAATGCAGACCAGATCCGGCCAGGTTTCTGCACACGCAGTGCAGTGGGTTGTGCCGCATTTTGGATGCGTTTTTGATGCGTTTAGGGCCGGTTTTGGTAAAAAAAAAAATTAAGTTTAACATGGGCTTTCAGGCACTTGCATGCGTTTTTGATGCGTTTTAGATGCATTTTTGATGCGTTCCAGACCAGATCCAGAGCAGGTAAAATAGGGCTTGCCGCAGTTTTTTCATCCGGTCTGGATCCGGTCTGGATCCGCACTCTGCGATGTGAACTGGAGGTCAAAATACCATAGGAATACATTGGACGCAGTTTTGATCCGGTCTGCACCTGCTCTGGTCCGGATCTGCTCCACGCTTGGTGTGAACAAGGCCTTATCCCATCAACGATTGTAAATGAACTGTCGGTCGGAAAGGAATTAAAACTCTCAAATTTACTTTTTCTTTAATATAATGAATCCAGATGAAACAAATATACACATTGCCCAGCAAAGTATTTTTTATTTTTTTTTGCTTGAACATTTACGGTCATCATGTTTCCAAACAGCTCCAACTCTCTCAGCTTCACTTCCCTGAACTTCCTGTCCCATACAAGATCACAAGAACAGGTCAGTCTAAAGCAGCAATCCATCTACTAGCTTGGAGAAGGAAGCAGAGGGGAGAAGAGTGGTTTGCTATGCCTGTGTGTTTGTGGAGACAGACACACAGCATACTAGCGCACACATGGGTGGCTCCATCAGACCCAGCAAGGGAAAGGAGCCACCCTAGAACAGGATATCGGGACCAGTGCTCAGGGGACCAGCTGATTCTGCAGGTAACAAACTTTTAAACATCAAGGAGCAGCATCAATTGTAAGTGATTTCATTAGCAGTTGACATAGCCTGAAAACCTTCTGACTTTAATATCACTTTAAATGTTTATTTGTAAAATAGAGACTGTATGTATGTATGTATGTATGTATGTATGTATGTATGTATGTATGTATGTATGTATGTATGTATGTATGTATGTATGTGTATATATATATATATATAGTAACAAAAACACAAATATAAACATCAGTTTCCAAACTTAAAAAAACAAATTGTAAAATACATACAAAAACAAAAACCAGACCAAAATTATAGTTCCCCTAAAGTGACACTAAACTCAGAAGATAAAAGGAGAACTATTATTAGGTGAGTGAAAAATCACTAATCCTCATAGTTTGAGCCAACGTGTCACAATGAAACTGTCGCACGTCGGCTCAATAGATCAAGAAGTGAGCGAACACATACCGTTGCTCGCTCACTTCCCCATCATCTCCCTGCAGGGATTCCTCCCCTCCCCGCTCTGGTCCTCCAGCGCTGCATGGAGGAATGGACGGCGGAGGGGGCGGGTACAGCTGGCTCTGCCTCTAGATAGGCAGAGCCAGCTGTCACTCACGCAGCTGGGTGGATCTCTACAGTAATGTCGGGATCTGTCCCAGCTGCGGCGGTCTCAGTATACCGCAAGCTGTTGCTCGCGATATACTCAGCTTTGGGTCACGGGGTGACGCTAGTATATTTCCTCCCGTGACCCTTAAGAGAATTATGGGCAAAAACACTTACTCCATAGTTCTCTTTTAAATCTTAAAATGTTTTCAAGTACCCTATTAACAAAAATGAAGCTTACTTGTGTATCACTCAGCTGTAGATCCTGAAATCATCTCTGAATTGGTGCCGACACTGTCCTTCCTTCTGGAGGGTGGCTACTTTTGTTCTCCATGGTCCCTGTGTGTGTTGTAAAGTAGCCACCGCTCCAAGCTCACTCCTGTGATGGACTTCAATCTCCATACAAATTAGTAAACTAAACGTGAGATTGTAGTCCATCGCAGGAGTGAGCTGGGGCGGTGAATACTTTACAACACACACAGGGACCATGGGGAACAAAAGTAGTCACCCTCCAGAAGGAAGGACAGTGTCAGCACCAATTCAGAGATGACTTGAGGATCTACAGCCGAGTGATACACAAACAAGATATATTTGTTAGTAGGATACTTGAATTCATTTTTAAGATTTAACTCCCGAGTTTAAAGCGGACCTTTACCCATATCTGTAAAATAACAAACACACCTTTAGAAATGTTTAGTAATGACAATCTACAAACAGATACTTCTAGATAATTGCCGGCTTTGTATTCGTTACATATCTTATTTCTATTTTGTTTCCCAGTGGCCATGTTTACTAAGGGCAGATTATTAGCTCTCCTATTACTTCCTGAAAATCTGGCACATGAGACTAGCACATCATCTCAGGGGAGGAAAATGCCTTTCTCTGAGATCTCGTGAGATTACAGGTGAGATTTCCCAGCAATGCTCTGCTGATAACAAGGCAATCCCAAAGTCATTTGCACTTGTAATGCAGGAAGTGAATGCTCTGCATTTTACACTTCGGATGTCTATGTTATTATTAATTATCATACATAGAGGGATGCATTGGTAGAATTTGATTTTGGAGTGTAAAGGTCCGCTTTGATGTGACGTTAAATAACCCAACTGCTTTGCTGTGGTCATCCACAATAGAGAAACCACCAGGAGGTTCTACTTAATCTTCTTCTTCTATATTACTTAAAAGCATCATCTAAACTAAGGTCTACTTCCCTTACTCTAAATCAAACTTTGGGGACACCGACAACATGTCAGGCAGAAGGGTTAGACATAAATATGGTCATTACAGCACAACAATTACGAAAGGATCCATTACATTAAACGAAGAGCTTCCGTTTTTGTGAAACGGAAAAGCTTGATCTGGGCAGCCCATGTCTGTGTGTTACCAGAGATTTGAGACTAGGTTGTCTGCACATGGACACCCTTTTCTCCTTCTCCTTTTGTGCGAGACATAAAGCTCTTTTGTACATGTCATCTACATAGAGAGCATCAGCTCCCCGTATTGTCCTATGGTGCACCATCTCTCTTCCTTCTCACCTATTTATACACATATAACTTTAGCAAATCAACCCTGGTGGGTTTACAATCTAAAACCTTGGTTCTCAACTGGTGGGTCGTGACCCAAAAGTGGGTCGCGACCCCGTGTTCAGTGGGTTACCACCGCACGTCTTCCACTTTTCTAGGTGAGGCTCCTCAGCCTTCACCTAGTGCAGCACAGTCAGTTCTCACAACAAGCTGCCATTTAAAATATGCTGCCTGGCTTCTGACAAGAGGATCCACTAGATAAGATAGGGAGGTTGGATGGATTTAAAAAAAACAAAAAAAAAAACAATTTTGTGAGTGTTTGTGTATGTATGGCAGTGTTTTTGAGGGCCTGTTTCCATGGGATTAACGCACCTTACCATGCAATTGCACCTATCGCGCATTCTGGTGTGGGAGGTGTGTTGCATTGCCATTCATTTGAATGGCACACCAAAGGCATCTCCCACCCACAGTTTGATCGGCCACATGGTAGCGCAATGCCGTGCGTTCCGGTGCAGCGCAACTTGGGTCACGACTTAATGACCAAGGACAAATGTGGGTCCTGAGGCTACAGAGGTTGAGAACCACTGATCTAAAAGATGTCTCTTTGTGCAATGACTTGAAATTTGTTTTTAAAAATCAGCTATGCGTAGGACAATGTTACTTTCTAGGATCAGAATCTCACTTACACTTTACCCAAGTACTACTAAAGTTTTTCAGTTTCTTATCTACCGATACCATTTGGTGCTTTAGATTTACTTGCCCTTTAAGTACTCCAAGAGCAGGAAGCTTTCATTTCCTGCATTCACAAGCAAATAGTCTAAAGCGGGAGAGGCCAATTGCAAGGCCTAGAAAA
This sequence comes from Nanorana parkeri, assembly GCF_000935625.1. Lineage (NCBI taxonomy): Eukaryota > Metazoa > Chordata > Amphibia > Anura > Dicroglossidae > Nanorana > Nanorana parkeri. Next base: position 16,111 of record NW_017306663.1, read on the forward strand.
TGACATTTACTAAAGATGGGTGCCGCTAGTAGCAGAAAAAAACGGCTCTGCCTACTTCCACTTCCCAAGATAGATCAGAGCTCTAGGATACACTGGCAGGGTGCCAGAGGGAGCATCTCTCCCTATTTTTATAATCATAGAGCCCAGGGGTTTGCCGTCTTGTACTGCTTTTCCAATTCTCAGGAAAAATAATCTATTGCACTGTCAAAATATATTTTACATTGATAATACAATTAAAAGTATAAAAATGTGTCTTGACGGGTTCTGATCTCTCTGGGCGAAATATAACTGTGAGGAATATAATATATTTACCTTTCACTATTTTTAAAATGTTCATACTTAGAGCATTGATTTATTAGCTTGCTTTACAGAATACATGTTAACCAGCCAGCACCCGCTCTGAAGAGAACTTTCAGTCTAATGCGCCTAAAGCAGGGTTTGACAAATTCTCTGACTCCAGGAGCTCGCTAAAAAAGTTAGGAGCCAGGTTTTTTTCACGAGGGTGTTTCACATTCTTTTTAAATGTTAATTTGATTTAACTTTATTTTTGTAAACTTTATTTGCACGCAGATGGCAGGGGTGAGGTTGGTTTTTATTTTAATTACTTTGCATTTATTTTATTTGTACCACTTTATTTTTATTTAATTATTTTGTATTTTTTTGTATTACTCGTTTTCCCCTTAACTTTATTGATAATCACACAGGGGTAAAACAAGCCCCCATGTGATATAATTTGGAGGTGACAAGCTCTCTTTATGGATCCTACCCTGCATTACAGGAAATCCAGCACAGCATTGTGCACTGTACAGCTCATGCTGTGATCAGCTGACACAGGAAGCTTTGTATATACAGTACTCCTGTGTCACTGATCTGCTCCCCGATCTCCATCCTGCAATTATTGCCTTGGTCCAGGGTCCCCCAGAAGAGCGGGGAGCACGAAATCCGTGTCGGCTGGGTGCACGGACGGATGGATGAGCAGCCTGCTATACAAGTGATCCGGGTGATATCACCTGTACTAAACGAGCGCCGGCTTTCCCCACTCTACATTTAGCCCTGCATGCCCAAAGCCTGGCTAAATGTTGGAAAAAAAACACTCGGCTGGCAAACCATGTCCAGGGCGCTGAGCAATAGAAGAAAGGTGCGGGGCTGACAAAAGCCAGGACGCAATTTCTAGTCGCCTGGCAACCTGGGATTTGTCAAGCCCTGGGCTATACGATGTATATAGTTAGTGACTAATAGGGCTGCAACAAGTCCATTATAATCGATGATGGAAAATGTTGTTAACGTTTTCCATCATCGATTAGTTGAAATTCCATTAGTTGCCCTGCTCGCGGCACCACACGCCGCACACCACCTCTCCTCCCCGGCTCACCCAGCTCTCAGACCCGCTCACTGCTGCCAGACCTGCCCAGACCATCTACAATCACCACAGGGAGACGGGGAGAAGACTGAAGCCAGGAGGAACGGCAGCTGCCGACAGACAGGTCCACGATCTCAGGGAAGAAAGTTGCTTGGACTTGGAGATTGCCTGCACTTTGCCCCACATGGTACATTGCAATGTATTGCTGGGGTAGTGGAATTTGCAGTTCTCTACAGCTGATGGTACATTGCACTGAATATTATACAGCGCAACGTACCATCAGCTATAGAGGAATACAAATCCCAGCAATACATGCACTGTATGTTTAATGTATTGCTGGGATTTGTTGTATTCCTCTATAGCTGGTGGTATTCTGCGTTGCACTGTATAATATACCATTGCTGTGATTTGTTGTATTCCTCTATAGCTGGTGGTATTCTGCGTTTTGCTGTATAATATACCATTGCTGTGATTTGTTGTATACCTCTATAGCTGGTGGTATTCTGCGTTGCGCTGTGTAATGTATTGCTGGGATTTGTTGTATTCCTCTATAGCTGGTAGTATTCTGCGTTGCACTGTATAATGTACTATTGCTGGGATTTGTTGTATTGCTCTATAGCTGGTGGTATTCTGCATTGCGCTGTATAATGTATTATTGCTGGATTTGTAGTCATCTATAGCCGATGCCATTCTGCATTGACTGCTGTATAATTTCACACCTCACTTTTTTTTTTTTCCTTTTTACTTCCACCACTCCAAGCTTGCTCCCATGATGGACTACAATCTCAATACAAACTTGTAGTCCACCACTGGAGCCATTTAAAGAAAAAAATTATTTAATCCGATTAATCGAACATAATAAATCAGCTAACTAATCGATTTTGAAAATAATCGTTAGCTGCAGCCCTAGTAACTACTGATTATCCACAGCTACCAAAATATTTTGATCTAAAGTCGTCAAAGTCCTTGGAGGAAAACAGTGTTCCTAAAGTGAACTTGAACACAGAAACCCTTCATTACAAGAATACCAATTATAAAAAAATTAAAATATGAAATATTAAACATTAAAAATGTTTAACTTGGCATGGTGGCTACTTTACAACACACACAGGAACCATGGGGAACAAAAGTAGCTACCCTCCAGAAGGAAGGACAGTGTCAGTATGAATTCAGAGACGATTTGAGGATCTACAGCTGAGTGATACACAAATAAGATACATTTTTGTTAATAGTTAGGATACCTAAATACTACTTTCCCAGGATAAAGGATATGAGAAGGACCAAAGGGGGTCACCCATGCCTAGGACACATACATTTTTTTTCTCCTCACGTTTAATCTCTGTCATTTTATTTGTGGGGGGTAAGAGACTAAGCAATACATGGACCTTCCACATTTCTGCAAGGTTCGATTTAAGCAGAGTGCAACTTAGAACCAAGAAATAGAAAAAGAAATGCCTCATCAACAATCTCTACAAAACACGCACCAATCTAGATTATATCTAGGCATAACTAAAACAGATTTTTTTTTTTTTTGAAACACCACCCTTCATAAATCAGAAAATATACAATATTTGCAAAACTGGAATAACTGCAAAGTATGGCTACACCAAATGTACTCATGTTGAGCAAATGTACAAATTCCAGTCTCAAAGATAATTATGTAGAAGCAGAATGCGTCTTGTTACGGATATTGTGAATTAGCTCTTTCTCAGGTAGAAAGCAGGTTTGGGGTGGTGTCAGGGAGGTATGTCGAACTCAAGCATGCAGTGTTTTAAGAACCCCTGCTTAAATCAAGATCAGGAAAAAAATTCCTTCACAAGTACTTTATACTCTGTGTACGTGACTTTTTATTCCTAGTTTAACCTAAACATTCGAAATGATCTTTATAAAAGAGAAAATCCATGAGTGCAACATCCTCAGATGTGGAAAACCAAACACCTCATGTGATGGCCTATCAAGCGATCAGCCAAAAACAATGAAACCTGGCCAACTGCTAGTTCCTGATTGGCTAGTGGTGTTTATTGTTATCCAGACATATGATAATCATTGGATCCAATACAAGACAGCCAGATCAGATATCGACTATATGGGAATTTCACGCTACATTAATGATTCTTTTTACACAAAGAGCAATGATCTATGAGTTCCTCAAAGCAACCAATCAGAAGTCAACTTTTAGTAGGTTAGTATAGTCATATTATTATAAAAATGTAGGGATGCACCGAAATTTCGGCCAACATGTATATGGGCAAAATGTTGAAAGTGCCATCTTTTGGCCGAACTTGCAGAGCATGCCTAGTTTCTCTCCTTCCCGCTGTGCCCTGATCTGTGTACTCTCTGACACAGCACAGCATCCAGTGTGGAGGAGAGAAACTGTCAGGAGGCTGAGCGTAACGGGGAGGAGCGCTGTGTGCGTGTCCCAGAAGGCTGAATTCTCCTTCCGCAGCGCCCTGCCCAGCCTCCTGTATCAGATCAGGAGAGTAGTGTGGAGGCGGAGACCGCTGTCACAGAAGCCCAAGCCAGCGGTGAGGGGAGAGGAGTCAGCTGTCAAATGAGACCGAGCTCTCCTCCCCGCATCGGCTCTGAGATACCTCCTGTGAGAGCCGATCCAGGATGGAGAGTGGAGTACAAATATTCAGCAATCAATGAATGTTTGTAAATAATTAGACATAGTGTTAGTTACTATGTATCAGTTATGAATGAATAAGAAGTGAACTACATCACTTCTTATTCATTCAAGATTGTGTACATAGTAACTCACACTATAGCCACAATGTATGAATGAACAGGGTCAGTACAGTATAGTGGATTCCTGTTCATTCAGTGCTGGGGCTGCAGAAAGAGAGATTGAGGATCGTGTCCTCAATCTCTTTTTCTTTTGTAAAAGGGAAATATCAGGGGTCTGTTTAGACCCCTGATATTTCACCAAAGCCCCCAGCATTAAAGGTAAAAAGCGGACCCAAAAAACGCAGTATATAGCGTGCTATTGCCGTCTATACGCTAAATGGATCCCGACAATCCTATACAGAGGCAGATCCAGCTATGCTCACCCACCCGTCCCTCCAGTCAGAGCTGGAGCGGGAAATCCCTGTGGGGAGCAATGACTGCAGGGAGATAATTAGGAAGTGAGTGAGCGGCGGTATGTTTTTGCTTACTTCCCGATCTTTAGAGCCGACGTGTGACAGTTTCATTGTCACAGGTCGGCTCTAACTGAGGATGAGTGTAATTCACTCACCTCATAGTTCTCCTTTAACTCAGAAATAAAGCTGTTTTGTTACTGTAATCACTCAGTATTCGTCATGTCTGCCAGAACCTGCTCAAACCAGGAAGTGTCTGTTTCGCTTAGAAGACAGTGTTAGCCACTTCTCTGCTTTTTTCTATCGTTAGATTGCTGAGACAATGGTGGTAGCAGAAGATTTCAACTCCTCTAAAAGTGAGACAGAACACAAAAGGTCGAGATTTTGTAAAGTTACTGCAGGGCAGTTTTGTGGGACAGATTATAGAAGCCCTAGCAATAAAATTATGTTCCACTTATCCGTGCTTAAAGAGCCTTTATCCATGTTCCATTTTAAAGTAGGAGCATGCATTTGTGCTCACTCTTAGTGCTGTCACCCGATAATAATATGAGGTATGCTTATAAAGAAATCTGCCATCTGTGTGTTAAATTAATAAATATTTTACACATTTCCAGCACAGTGGCGTAGTGGTTAGCGCTTCTGACTTGCAGCACTGGGGGTCCCTGGCTTGTATCCCGGGCCAGATCACTATCAGCAAGGAGTATACATGTTCTCCCTGTGCTTCCGTAAGTTTCCTCCCACACTTCAAAGACATTCTGGAAGGGTAATTGGCTCCTGTCTAAATTGGCCCTCTATGTATGCATGTGAGATAGGGGCCTTAGATTGTAAGCTCCTGGAGGCCAGGGACTGATATGATTGTGCAGTATGTAAAGTGCGGCGTAAAGTATCAGCGCTTTATAAATACCTGTAATAAATAAAATAAATACATTTCATGCTGTATCCTAACAGCACAATGAAACAAGGCTTAATTTCTGCTGAAAAGTGATTAAAAGCAATTGTCGCATGTATAACTGCATGTCTTTGGTATGTCATAGATTAAGCAAAAGAGATAAATGATTGCTTATTCTAGAAAGATATTTCACTTTAAGTGCCAGTTCACACCACTTGCAGTGCATTCCAGCATGATTAGCTGCTGGAATGCACTGGATTGCATTATAAAATCCTCTCTGCATTTTGGGGCACCACAGCCCCTGCCCGAAGTGCGATCACCCGCACCAAAACGTATGCACAGCAATGCCCGCGTTCCGGTCCAGTGGGATTGCAAAAAATAGTACAAGCACTATTCTTTGCGAACGCACTGGACCGGAACGTGGGCATTGCTGTGCCATGCATTCTGGTGTGGGCGTGGCTGTTATGCCATTGATTTCAATGCACTTCTGCGCTACCCCGCCCCCCAGAATGCAGTGAGCCTTTACAGTATGTGATATAGTGCGTTCCAGCACAGTTAGCTGTTGGAACGCACTGGAAATGGTGTGAACAGGCCCTAAGACAATCTCCCAGTGCTGAAGGCTCTTCAACACAGATTGGAAGGAAATGTTGCTAACAAAAGACAAAACATGGGGGAAAGTTTAAAATAAAAACTTTTTGTAAACACATTTTTGTGCACTTATATGTATCTTAGGTATATACAATATTTTTTACGTGGGCGAGAAGTATACAAGTCTTAAAATAAAACCTATGTGGCTTACTTTTTGCTATCCATAGAAAGCAAAAATAATAGAAAGAACTCCATCTTCCTTTGAGACTTAAGTAGGGTATACATGGGATGAATTTTGTCCAGTTCCTGATGAAGCGGGCAGAACTCGTAATGGGTGCCACTGTCAGTACCCTTCAGCCCAGCATCCCTCAAATCAACAGAAGGGCTCCGTTTGCCTATTCTGATACAGGCTGTGGCTGCTGTCAGAATTCAATGCAAAAACTGCGGGATTCGTCATTCAACGCTCGTAAGCATTGATGGAGGAATCTGTTCTTTTTTTTCGTTCAGCCCGCAGGTTGAATGAAAATATAGAAGCCTGTATACCCGACTTCAAAGGGAGTCAGATTCCTAAAAAATAAGACAAAACCCCAAAAAGGTCTGAGCATATAGGTCCCCTAAAAATGAGAACTATAAATTGTGCACTGCGGAAAAAGAAAAAAAAAAGCTAATTAAAATTGTTACCTCTTAGAATACAAAGAGGAATGGTTGTGCAGATATGCCATGATAATGTCCAGAAACATTGAGACACAAACATTTTAGGGGGGAAAAAAAAACAAAAAACACATCTGGACCAAAACACCCTTGTGTTCTCAAAGAGTTGAGCTCAATTATTTCTTAGCTCAAAGAGTTAAGAGAGAACTATGGGGGTAAGTGTTTTTCCCCATAGTTCTCTTAAGGGTCACGGGAGGACATATACTAGCATCCTCCCGTGACCCAAAGTTCAGTATAGCCGGCGATATACTGTGATCGACTCAGCCGGGACAGATCCCGACATTACTGTCGAGATGCACCCAGCTCCATGAGTGACAGCTAGCTCTGACTATCTAGAGGCAGAGCCAGCTGTGCTCACCCCCTCCCGTTCCTACGCTCAGCGCTGGAGGATCGGAGCGCAGAGGAGGGGAATCCCTGTGGGTAGCGGTGACTGACAGTCACTGCAGGGAGACAAGTGAGCGGATCGGTGCATGTTTCTGCTCACTTCCCAATTGATAGAGCCGACCTGTGACAGCTTCTTTGTCACAGGTCGGCTCTGACTAGGAGGATGCGTGGAAATCACTCACCTCATAGATCTCCTTTAAGCTCAATTATTTCTCAGCTCAACTGTTCTAATGTTTACACAAGGGCTAATGAGTGGCTTGGCATTGAATCAATGTATTATTGCAAATCTATTAATACGTGGTAAATACAGATATAAAAAAGGGATAAAGGTCTCCACCTAGTACCTACTTCTATAGGGAAGATATCTGAGGAACTAAAAATATTACCAGTGATAGTCCGCTTTCGTTTTAGAAGGTAGCAAGCAGATACTAAAACAAAAAAGTGGTTATGTATATTTAGATCACATTCACAGCTAATGGTTTAAACTCTGGTCTGATGGTGGATGTCAATGTTCCCATTTTGGACCATTACTTTTTAACCAGTTAATAAATGATACAGTGCTTGGATTAAACCTATAATTTCTGTGTTTGCAAACAAAACAAAGCTACAAAGCTCTGTGTGTAGAAAACACTCCCCGCAAGATGTCTCAAGCCTACAATTTGACCTAGATGCACTGGCTGATTGGGAAAGTAATGGCATATTAGGTTTAGTGTACATAAAAGGGGAAGTTTTACATTTGGGGGTTACAAACAAGAGGGTGCCAACTTTCCACAACACTGAAAAGTTACTGAGGTAGCACATTATTTTACTGACAACCCCAAATATGACAAATCTCCAATTGCTAATATAATCTAAACATTATAAACAATATATACCATACACAAGCAATTACAGACTTCGGGAAGATAAAAAAAATGTACCCTTGCAGTGGGTTGTTTGGTCCAGGGGACACAAATAAAGCAGATTTAACTTACTTAACCTTCTGTCCTGACTGCTCCCTCTGGGCTGCTAGACAGGTCCCTGCAGCCTCTACTCCCCTGGGCTCTGGCGGTCTAAAGATAACCAATGTCATCACGTCTTATGCAGGTCCATTGACCTGCATAAGATGTGAGGACACTGAGGGACAGTCTATAGCCGAAACAGAGGGGGAAGGAGGTGAATGCCGACTGCCACGGGACCGAGGTTCAGATGAGTACACTGTATTTGCACTATTTGAGCACCCTAGACAAAAACGAGCACTTAACCCTTGCAATGTGGAGTATTGGATCCTGGAGCCAACGACTCTACGCTCATACCTGCGATGAACTACAATCTCACGTTTAGTTTACTAAGTTCTTTTGAGATTGTAGTCTATCCCAGGATCGAGCTTGGAGCTGTGGCTACTTTACAACCCACACAGGGACCATGGGGAACAAAAGTAGTCACTCTCCAGAAGGAAGGACGGTGTTAGCACCAATTCAGAGATGATTTGAGGATCTACAGCCGAGTATTTTTGTTAATACAGACATTCCTCGCTTACCCACTTACCTGCTTTGAGACCACTCGCACTTACGACCGACCTCCGACTTTGCGCACCAGTGCGAAGTGTCGCCGGCGGAAGTGATGTCCTCCGTTCTTCACTGCGGGTCCTGGTAAGTATTTTATTGCCCGATGTACAGTACACTGTTCGGTACTGTACATCTGCAACACTATACAGTGCTGTACTAATGCAGTACAGTATAGAGTTCCTCACTTAACGACCAATTCGTTTAACGACCTGGTCATAGAAACAGAACTCGGTCGTTAAGTGAGGATTACCTGTAATTAAAAAGGTGCTTGAATGTATTTTAAAAATTTAACTCCCGAGTTTAGTGTCGCTTAAATGGAAAGGGATCTTCCCTTGAAATAATTCAACATCAGCACATGTATGTCCTTTATGAACCAGAGCAATGGGATCATCGATTTAGTTAATACTTTGTCATTACTTAAGACACCAAAGCACACATATATTCAGCCTACTTGTAATTTTTTATCTATTTGAAAAATGCAGCACTTTAAAAAAAAGTTTTTTTAATTCAACTATTTTTATTTAAAAAAAAAAAAAAAAAAAAAAAAATTTACCAAA
>NW_017306663.1:25345-132108 GCF_000935625.1 Nanorana parkeri
AAGAAGTGCTAGTTTTGTGATCTGTCTCATAAATAATAATAATAAAACCATTTGCAAACGAAATAGGCAGGGATTGACGCCCTAAGGGCGTAGGCCTGAACAATAACCTGCCTAATCTAACTCGAAATAGTGGCCACGGAAGCTACCTCCTTAGAACACTCAGTAACAATATAAAGGGAACAAAACAAAACAAAAAACAAGAATGAGATCCTAACAGGGAGCCAGGTCCTAACTCCGACACAAGGCAAAAAAAAAAATTGAGCTGCCTCTAGCTGGTTGGGTTGAGCCACCCAGGGGCCGCCCCTAGGGCCGTCGTTTTGTTTTGTACCTAGTGTCCTTCTCCTGCATGTGGCGATAGAACCCTTCCAATGTCCTTCAATGAACAGAAGAGAAACTCTTCTATATGAAACGCATGCTTCCAAGGTCCTTTGGATAATATGTTATTGTGCCCAATTGTTGTACAGTTCTTGGATATATTTGGACATATTGTTTAAGTCATCTATGACACTTTTTATCTCAACCTAACCAAGTTATCTAATCTTTTATAGTCAGTAAGATTTTCCATCTCTTTCATTAATTTAGTTGCCACCTCTGAACCCTCTCCAAAACTCCAATGTTCCGTTTACAACGTGGTGTCCAAAACTAGACTTCCATTCGCCTGCATCTGCTATGGCAATTACGAGCTGGAGCCAACTTTAGTTTTTTTGCTTTTAAACATAAAAATAACTATGAACACTGACTGATTGGTGCAAACACCCAGCACCCTAAGGCTCCATTCACACATTAGCGATATTAGCTTTTATGTTTTGCGCTAGACCGCGCAAAACATAAAAATTAAATATATTCCAATATACCTTCTTCACCTTGCGCAATGTCTGCGCGGGACGAAAATGTGCATCACTCCAAGTGCGATATTCTGCAGCTATAGTAGTAGCCGCAAACGCACAGAATCCACATGTATGTTAAAATGTGCACGTTTGACGAATATGCAGAAAACCGCGCTGATTTTCTAACCGCTATGTGTGAATGAAGCAGAATCTATGGCAAGAAATCTTCCTGCGTTCAGGGGAAGGAGGGTGCGTGGCGGTGCATTGAAGTCAATGGCACTGCAGCAACTCCCCCTGCCCGCAGTGTGATCTCCCGCATCAGAACACGTGGCACATGAGTGCCTGCATTCCGCTCCAGTGTCATCTGCAAAAATAGTGCAGATCATCCATCCGTCACACCCCTCTCGCCACTGAATGAAGGAACCCAGCCTGGAATGCAATTCAGTGCGTTCAAGAGCCGGACCGCTCTGGAACGCACTGTTTATGGTTTAAACCGGCCCTAAATACAGGTTAGCTGATGGAAAGAAAAAGAAAAAAAAAAACAAGCAAAGCCATGGGCTATGAATTAAAGTGGAAGTGAAACAAGAAGAAAAAAGAAAGCTGATTTGTGGCAGAAGACGCATGCAAGTCACTTCTGCCAAAAAGTTCTTCCACTCTCCCCCAGCATTTTTTTATGTTTTGCGTTCACTGTACGGCGCATGTGCTGTGCACACACTCAGCTCATTCACAGCATCTTTAAAATGGCCCGGGTGCAGGGGAGCATGTAACTCTTGTGCACATGTGCATGAGTAACATCATCGGTGGACACCCAGTGGCCGCAGAGTACTTTTTGAGAAGGCGAAAGTGTCGGCGGCGAGGGAAGGAACCGAGAACCAAAGATTGATCAATCCAGCACTGGAGAAAGCACACTTGTGAAGTAAGTGTGCCCTAAGATACAAGTGGGCTGTGCAGACTTGCACATTAGGACAAAAATAAAAATGACAAAAAGCAGTTTACTTCATTAACAGGCAATGTATTCATGTACTACTTTCATATGAATCTTTCAAACCGTAAAACAATCATAATGCAGTGAAGGTTTTTATCCCCAGCAAACATGTGGCATTTACTGAACAGCTCTATTAGCAGGAAGGGAAGTTGCACACATACACCACATTATTTCCAATACAGTTCTACCATTCGCACGCAAGTTATCACTCAATACTGTTACATAAGCGGATGGAGACGTGGCCTTTGATAAATGGCTGGTAAGAAAAGTGTCTGGGAAGACATCAACACTGCTCAGGAGACTCTCTGCAAGCACTGGTATAAGACGTATCTGCACGCCACATACAGCCACATACAGCATATGTCTATCTATATCGGGGATTCCTGCTTTTCTATTGAAGCATTATCTATGCAGCCAGACAGACTACACCTCAGGGTTGGTTAGAACTACTGCATTGCGTATAGGCATCTCTTATGAAATTATTAGAAGGAAAGAATATGGGCTAATATAAAAAAATGATCAGATAAAAATAAAAGCAGTAGTAAGTAGCATAGCTATAAGACAGATGGTCACTTTCCTATTGAGCTAAATGGTCACTAAAATGAACGCTGAACTCTAAACAAAATGGCAAATAAAAAGAGCCCATTAAAAAAGGAAAAACTACGACCAAAATTTCAGTCACTTTTGTTTTTTTTGCTGTGTCTCATTAGGGAGATGTAAACCAAACAGGAAGTGAGAAGTTTGCAAAGTTAGGGAAATTCCTTCAGACAGCTCTAACAAGAACGAGTGTCCCCATTGGAAGATGTCCCCTCTATTCCTCTTCAGGTGCACACTTCAGCGACCCCAGGATGCGTGTCCCCGTACCGCGCGTTCATGTGCAGTTGCACGGCACCATTGATTATAAATGGGGTTACATCAGTGCTGCAATCGCTGAAAAAAGGGACATGTACCTTTTTTTGCGACGCACAGTTTTTTCAGCTGCGATTGTGAGCGATTGAACAGGCGGAAACTGCGCAATCTGTCTGGTGTGACTGAGGTGCCATTAGAAAAGAATTAGAAAGATTCTGTGACTGTGCGGTTTTGTGTACGATTGCTGCTCGGTCACGGATCGCCCAAATGTTAACCTGGCCTTAACCTAGCTTTCTCTCTAGGCGACACTGGCGATTGGGACAAGGAGGATGAATCTCCCTAACAGGGACATAGGCAGCAATACTAAGCTGACAGCAGTTCTAACTCCATCGCTCTATCCAAAATCTGAAAAACAAAAATACTTTAAATATAACTTTGAGCTGTTCCCTGCAGTATTTATTTCCCAGCACTAGATGTCCTCAGTCTCCAGGATGAATGACAGCCAGCATCATACAACTCACTTCCTCCAAGCCCAGGCTGTCATGGACCTGAACCCATCCTGTGACTGGACAGTGAAGGAAAAGCAGCACAGTGATGGGCTTGTCAAATTTCTATCAATGGTACTCTCCACTGTATAGACACGCATTTAAAACCCCAACAACTATGTAGTAATGCAGCTGTAAACTTGTATGGATCCTGGGTTCCTGACTCAGTGTCATCAACACTATATGCTCAAATCAAGAAGATGCCCACTAAAGTATTTGTGCATTGGGGTGCCATTCAAAATGAATATGAAATTCACACAAGAAAATCTTGTGCCAAACATCACATCGTGTCACTCTTTTTCCCATTTTTTGTATACTTAACTTTTTTCCAGATCTAATGGCCGGTCACATATCGGGGTTCTCGTCCTCTTTTACCTGGAGCAACAAAGAGCGACCCTGAATGCTGCACAGAATAGTACTTACATGGCGTGACATGGGCACTATTCTCTGCATCATTCGCCAGACAACCCAGGGTCACAGGTTGATGCTCCCCCAGAAGTCTATGTTACTTCCAGCTCATGAGGATCAAGTGCTGGAGCGTGGGGACGGTAAAGCAAAGCTTGACAACATGGGTGAGGTGGGGTCCTATACTCAGGGGTGTATCTACCGCGAGGCAAACAAGGCGTTTGCCTCGAGCAGCACTTTCCAGGTTGGCGGCAAAATGCTGCCCCCAAACCAGTGAGGCAGTCAGTGGCAACAGCCGAAGCTTCCTGCGGATGGTCGCGGTCAAGGATTCGGGCTGGGCGGCGGTATGATGGATCCGGCGTTGGACAGGCCGGAGACTGGGGAGCGTTGGAAGGGTGTGCCATGTCACTCTACATTGTAGAGTTCTGTGAGTACCTGGACACAGCCACAGAGATACCTGCGGGCTATTGTACATACATGTGTGCTGGGATCTATTGTATATACAATAGATCCTAGCAGCCCAGATGTATGTATGTATGTATGTATGTATGTATGTATGTATGTATGTATGATAGAGGTAATATTTCTGCACAGAAGATGAAACCACACAATGAAGGCGAGTGCAGCACCAATTTTATGTCATGCAGAAATCAGACCCAAAATTGCCCATACTCTTTACATCCTATGCCAGTAACACACTGCTGTAATCAGCCCATGTAGAAAAGAAAGAAGCACAAGAGAACAACAAGCGGTAGTTTATGATCCGATCTCTTCCGGCAATAATTCCATGCACATAAAAGAACAAACTATAACAACAATTATGCAATATTATATTATGACTCCACAAAGTAAACATAAATGCTGCAATTGCTACAAGAAATAACATCAGTAAAAAGGCCAACACTTTACTTTGTTAACATAACAAGCGCTCCATATAATACGAAGGGCTGAGGCCTCATTTACACCCGAGTGATTTGTCAACTATTTCCACAAGCATGGCAGCTCTCAACAATGACATTTCCATTTTATTTTATGGGCCCCTTCACAAATGAGTGATGTGCTGACGCTTCTAACGCCAAAGAAGTACAGGAGATTGTTTGGAGCAGGTCTGCGTGGTTTTCCTCCCACACTACAATTGCGGTGTCCACACAATGCAAGTAACAGGTGTTTTTTTGCACAGTTCCATTCCCAACAACTGTCCCCTCCTCCTAGTAACCTGCTTTCCATTGGCCTAAACAAAAACACACATGTGTAAAAACACGTACAAACGCACTTAACAAATGCACCAAAAACGACCGAGGAGGCCAAGACTCAAGTGTGAACCTTATATTTTGCACACCAACAATCATTAGTACACAGAATACAAAAGATATGAACTAGTGTATAGTTATGTTTGCGAGCCCCAGCCTGTACTCCAGTGCTGAAAATGATGCTCATTTCTTATAGGTTCAGAGGGATGGATATGGCATAAAAAGAAGTGTGGGGGTCTAAAATGTTTCAAAACGTTACAATGTAACTCCAGCCAAAACCTTTTTTTGCCTTTCAGTTTTGGAGAGATAATTGGAACCCAGGTGCCCAACCTGCAGCACTCAGGGCTTGTTCACACCAAATACCGACCAGATCTGCACGAGCCTCTGCACACGCAGTGCGTTTTGCCGCAGTTTTTTTTTTTACATGCTCTGGAACTGAACGCTGCAATGTGAACTGGAGTCCAAAATACCGTTGGAATACGTTGGATGCAGTTTTGATCCGTTCTGTCACTGCTCTGCACCGCGATCGGTGTGAACTAGCCCTTAGGCACTTACTCATATCCCCCGTCTGTGTTTTAGCGATCACTCTAGCCAGTGAAGGAAACATATTAGTTAGACTGGCTTCTAATAGTTACATTGTTTGCTTTCATTCTTTTGCACCACTTCCCCTTGCAGTGGAGCTACCCCCCGTACCGCTCTTTTCTTTGCCTAGGGGACCTTTTTAATGGACTTTCTTACCTGATCCCCTCTATCGCTGGCTCTAAGACTGGAACCTGTAGCCTCCCCAACACCCCTGTTCCACTGCGGCAGTCGGATGTCCTCTGGCTGGGCCCATAGCCCCCACATTATACACTGATGGGTGCCAAGGACAGTCCATCAGTCGGGTAATCGGGGAAAGCCAAATGCCGGGGGGAGCAGAGCTCATGTAAGTAAAAGGTCTATTTACCATACCCACAGACATAAGTGATCAGTTAACCCTTGCACTGGAGGGGGGGGGGATCCACAAAGAAGAAGCTTTCAAAGCATACTGTACATCAAACGAATGCCTGGAGAACAATAGAACACACAGAAAGATATTTGGAAAAGCCGGACTGCAAGCAAACAGCTAATAACACAGATGAAGTACATATAAGGAAGCCAAAGGATTTATATTTCTGTTCATCCAGTTCGGAGATTTACACAGCCCTGAGAGAGTACAAAACAGCCCTATCTAGAAGGGCCGAAGACCTGATTTTTCTCTGCTGCACTTTAATAACACTTACAGGTCTTGTCCCTCCCCCAGCCTGTGACTGAAAAGTAACAGTAGAAACAGCACACTGGTGAGCTTGTCATCTCTCTGGCACTCTGCTCTCTCCTTCGATCAGCATGCACCTTACACTGCACCACAACTGATTGGCTCTTTGTTCTACTTCTCCTTTCAGGTACTTATACCACCAGTGCAATGAAAGGTCTATCTAGAAGGGAAGCAATAAATACAATGATGGGCTATTACTAACCATGATGATGCACACCAGCAGACATATTCTCAGTGGGTCAGAAAGCCCATCCCACCATCAGACTTTACCTAGCCAGGCAGGTCCATGCTACACAACCAGACCATGGGCTGGGTTTTATGAAGCTGAACTCCAGGTACACAGCTGAACACACATATGTAATACATATGTAGCCGCAGGAACATGGGCTCACGAGACTGTATAATGGAAACTGGGCACATTACCACACCTGGGATACACAGCTGCCGCGTACTGCCGCCCATAGTAATGAATGGCTGGCTGTAGGTGGCTGTATATGGATATAGCCGTTACTTGCTGAAACTTGCGCATTCGTAAAGCCGTAGGTTCCTGGATGCACACTGCCTGTGTCCAGGGTTGCATACTCATTTGCATGTGCAACCTTACACTTGCAATGCCTCATGGGATTTGTAGTTTCACAACAGCTGGAGGGCCGGAGTTCCCACCCCTGCTGTATTAACAGCCTACAACCATTGATTACTATGGGCAGCTGCCTATCCCGGGTGCCAAAATACACCTGCAAGTAACATTATACACCTTCAGGCGCCCATGTGCAAAAGGCCTAAGGGAGCTGTCAAAGGATTTGTATTTCTGTCCATCCAGTCCCGATGTTTACACAGCCCTGCCAGACATTACAGCCAGGTGGATGACACCACTCACAGTTAAAGCAGAACTCAAGTTGAAAAGAAATTTGCGGGAGTTTGGTAGAGTGTTTCAGTAGAAGATCCTTTGTAGGTCTCTCCTGCCCAATACCACTTTCCCTTTTGTCTAGCAATGTTGTGTTAGTGTGCACCGCCTGCATTCCATGCACAGCACACACTCTCTGTCCACTTTCAGCATTTGTAACATGCCATTGATGCAGCAAGTGTCGGGATAATGTCACTCTGGCACAAATGTAATGACGTTACATTATCAGTGGTCGGCCAGAGGCTGAAGAAGGGGGCACTGGATGGGAGATGGGAGGGGGGGGCAGAGAGGGTGACCCTGTCAGATCTAGAGAGGGGGGGGGGGGGGCAGTCTGCCATGATGTGCAGTCTACCTGGGCATAGTGGAATTCCCATCCCCCCCCTTCCCCTACCCCTACTCTTCTGCGGGAAAATAGAAAATGACTCTCACGGTGGGGTCCACCCCCACTGCAAGGGTTAAATGCTCATTTTGACAAGGGGGAGGAGACAAACAGAAACTATACTTACCCGATCCCTCACCAGCTGCACAGCCGGCCCAATCAAAGAGAAGAGAGCTGGCAGCCAGAGGATGAAGAATAAGGTCAAGTATAGTCATTATTTTCTGTTCCCCGTAGATGAAGCAGCCATTGAACCCCAACGGGGGAATCCCCACTGCAAGCGTTATTTTGTTGCCCCCCGTTATCCCATCTCCACCCCCAGCCTGCTGACTGAACTATGGCAGAACAGGAGACTGATGAAGTCATCCCTCTGCTCTCTCCTGCTGTCATAACTCTTGGCAGCACATTTGCATTCAGCACACCTGCTTGGCTCCCAGTCCTGTCCTCCATCTTGATGTCTGAGCTCTGCTGTACAGGGAGGTCACAAGAGCAAAGTTAAATTCAGGTACTTCCAAAGCTGAAGGTGGATGCAATGATTAATGAATACCTTGCTGCAAGAAATCTGAACTCCAGGCAGGTGTAAAGTACACAAATGAATGCAGCTTTGGATTTATCAATACACCATTAAGTGTATTGTTTGCAATGGCAGAGGTGTAAGTACCAGAATGTGACTTGGCATTAGCCTCCTGCAGTCCCTGTACAGCAGAGCTCAGACTGGGGAAGGTAGGAGCTGCACAATAAGCCAATCAGTTGAGCAGCAGCACTGGAGGTGGTGCTGATAGCAGGAAAGAGAAAAGTGACAGGAGAGATGAGCTCATCGGTCTACTGCTTCTCCTATCATTGCCCAATCACATGCTGGAGGAGGGACAAGACCTGTAAATGTTACTTAACTGCAACAGAAGACAAATCAGGTCTCCCCAGCCGGCCAGGTATGGGATGTGCTGTGCATCAGAGCTGTGTAAATCTCAGGATCGGATGGACACATATACAGGTTCTTTGGCAGATAAACCAATAGCCCCCCTATATGTACTTCTGTGTGATTGGCTGTTTCCTGGAGCTCAGATCTAATCTGTGTATTTTAGATCAGCCTGGATTCCAGCTTGTCTCCCTGTCAGTACAAAGTGTCCATGCCATGTCCAGGCTGCACTCACCTGTCCGAGGCCGCAGACTGTATTCCACTCATTGGGCTCCTCTGGGATAGCTCTCACCTCACTTAACTCGCATGATACTTTATCTCCAGCTAAATGTGAGAGCCCCGGCACCGTGCGCTGGCCCCGCGGGGGGATCTGGCCTCCAAGCCGCGGCTCATAAGCTCGAGCAGCAATCACAGGCTGCAGCACGAAACTTTTAAAGCCATCAAAACAAGGCTTTTCCTCTGCCGGCACTCAAGGGTACTAAGTACCAGCACTTCTCCAAGACTCATCCTGCTCACTGCGCCTGCGCCGACAAATCTCGCGTAGCTCACTAGTGGCCGGGCAACGCGAGATTTGGCGGCTTGGGAAAGGTTCAGGTGTACGACGGCGGAGAGCGACGCCTGCGCACAATAGTCACGTCGACAGCGGCGGCAGGATGGTTTCCGACGCATGCGTAGTTAGTGAAAGCGGCTCCGGCAAGTCTCGCGTTGCTTGGAAGAGTGGAGTGTGAGCAGATCGGGGAAGGCCTGACTCCATTTTGTGCTTCCTTGTGTGCTGTTACTATTGGTTACGATTAGTTTTAGGGTTCTGCCTATAGGAGAAGTGAGGGAGCCTGTGCTGCATGTAACTCTGGGGAGATATGGTAACTGTTATTGTGTCTGTTACCTCATGATGCTGACACATGTAACCCATTCCTCACAACTTCCTGTCTTGGAAAACATTATAGCATAAAGGGCTCCATTTACAAAGCTTTAGGTCACCTTCATACACTTGTGTTGTATTAGCGTGCTGTGAAATGGTGCGTTTTACTGAGCAATAGTGAAAAGCGCACCATTTTATGCAATGTATTGCGCAGTTATTCATTCCTAATGGCGCATTGACACCAGTACAATAAGGACAGGGGGGCATGTGTTGTAGCATGTGCACTGCGTTAACCTTTTATGTTGCATGCCCAAATTCTACTAGGGCATGGTGTGTTGGCATTAGTGATGGGCTCGGGCGTGTTCGCAGCTCCACGTGCCGAGCCCGCCAGGAAACTGGCAGCGCCAATCGCAGGTACTGAGACATTATCACGGTCCGCAGCTGCAGAGATCGTGAAATGTCTCCGTGCCTGTGATTGGCGCTGTCAGCTTCCTGGCGGGCTCGGCACGTGGAGCTGCGAACACGCCCGAGGCCATCACTAGTTGCCATGGCTGCCGCAATGTAATGCCCTCTGACAGTGGGGCAGCCTAATGACCTGTGAGTCATCCCGTCTAATGCAGGATGTCGGAGGACATTTTACTGCTGGAGCAGAGGGGTAGAGAGGCTGCAGGGATTGGTCTAGCTCCAGATGGGACTGGGGATCAGGTTACTTTGTTATTTTAGACCCTAGGCCAAAATGAGGACTTAAAGGAGAACTATGAGGTGAGTGATTTCCACTCATCCTCATAGTTCGAGCTGACGTGTGACATTGAAACTGTCACAGGTCGGCTCTATTGATTGGAAAAAGTGAGTGAACACATACCGTCGCTCGTTCACCTCCCGATCATCTCCCTGCTGAGAGTGGTGACTGGCAGTCACCGCTCCCCGCAGGGATTTCTCCTCTCGGATCCTCCAGTGCTGAGTGGGGAAGGGGCAGGCACAGCTGTCTCTGCCTTTAGATAGGCAGAGCCCGCTGTCAATCAGCCAGCTGGGTGGATCTCAACTGTATTGTCGGGATCCGTCCTGGCTGTGGCGCTCTCAGTATATAGCGAGCTATAGTCCACTATATACTGAGCTTTGGGTCACAGGAGTAAGTTGGTATATGTTCTTCCCTGACCCTAAAGAGAACTATGGGATAAAAAGGTTACCCCATAGTTCTTTTAACCCTTGCAGTGTGGGGGTAGTCCCAGTGCAAGGGTTATGTTTTAATGTGCCCGGAATTCTTTAACCTTCTAATCATCATTTTTTTTAATCTGAATCCAGATGAAACAAATATACCTTGATTAGCAAAGTATTCCTTTACATTTTTGTCCAAGGACTTGAACTCATCATGTTGCTGAATAGCTGGCAACGACGGTTCAAAAGCTTGATTTGATGATTCTCCTATGCTAGAGGACCTTTTTTTCTTCCCTGCTGGATGCAATAGGACATGGGAACCAATGTTCAGAGCTGAAACTGTATACACATATCTGTACATATTGACGAGACGGAAAAAAATGTTTGTATGCTAAAATAACTACTAACTTCGCTTGCGTGTGGCCATTTTCCTGGTACGCCGCTTGGTCCAGCCAAAATTAATGAAAGATGTTAGCCAGCTTGAAGAATAGAAAAATTATGGCAAACATGCCAAGCAGAGCGGGTTCTGGCGGTGCCAGGAGGATCCATGTCAGGGCAGCCTGTGGTGGTGCCAGCAGGCTGCATGTCAGGGCTGGTTCTGGTGTTTCCAGCAGGCTGCATGTCAGGGGCGGTTCTGCTGTTTCCAGCAGGCTGCATGTCAGGGCCGGTTCTGGTGTTTCCAGCAGGCTGCATGTCAGGGCTGGTTCTGGTGTTTCCAGCAGGCTGCATGTCAGGGCTGGTTCTGGTGTTTCCAGCAGGCTGCATGTCAGGGGCGGTTCTGGTGTTTCCAGCAGGCTGCATGTCAGGGCCGGTTCTGGTGTTTCCAGCAGGCTGCATGTCAGGGCTGGTTCTGGTGTTTCCAGCAGGCTGCATGTCAGGGCTGGTTCTGGTGTTTCCAGCAGGCTGCATGTCAGGGCTGGTTGTGGTGTTTCCAGAAGGGTGCATGTCAGGGCTGGTTCTGGTGTTTCCAGTAGGCTGCATGTCAGGGCCGGTTCTGGTGTTTCCAGCAGGCTGCATGTCAGGGCCGGTTCTGGTGTTTCCAGCGGGGTGCATGTCAGGGCCGGTTCTGGTGTTTCCAGCGGGGTGCATGTCAGGGCCGGTTCTGGTGTTTCCAGCGGGGTGCATGTCAGGGCCGGTTCTGGTGTTTCCAGCGGGGTGCATGTCAGGGCCGGTTCTGGTGTTTCCAGCGGGGTGCATGTCAGGGCCGGTTCTGGTGTTTCCAGCGGGGTGCATGTCAGGGCCGGTTCTGGTGTTTCCAGCGGGGTGCATGTCAGGGCCGGTTCTGGTGTTTCCAGCGGGGTGCATGTCAGGGCCGGTTCTGGTGTTTCCAGCGGGGTGCATGTCAGGGCCGGTTCTGGTGTTTCCAGCGGGGTGCATGTCAGGGCCGGTTCTGGTGTTTCCAGCGGGGTGCATGTCAGGGCCGGTTCTGGTGTTTCCAGCGGGGTGCATGTCAGGGCCGGTTCTGGTGTTTCCAGCGGGGTGCATGTCAGGGCCGGTTCTGGTGTTTCCAGCGGGGTGCATGTCAGGGCCGGTTCTGGTGTTTCCAGCGGGGTGCATGTCAGGGCCGGTTCTGGTGTTTCCAGCGGGGTGCATGTCAGGGCCGGTTCTGGTGTTTCCAGCGGGGTGCATGTCAGGGCCGGTTCTGGTGTTTCCAGCAGATTGTATGTCAGGGCTGGTTCTGGTGTTTCCAGCAGGGTGCATGTCAGGGCCGGTTCTAGTGGTGGCAGCATGGTGATTATGAGGAGTGGGTCTGGAGGTGAAGTTTCAATGTTATTAAACATTGTCTCAGGGTCAACCTCCATTTTCTCCAACTCCTCGGCCCTTTCAATCATCCGAGTGGTGACATTCTTGGATGTAATCTGCACATTCGGAATGACTGCCATTCGTGAGCACAGCTGCACTAACACAACTATCAGTTGTATATACATCCTGTGGAGAGAAGACAGACATGATTATTAATGTTACTTTACACCTTGTAAAAGAAAAATGAATAAATCTTTAGCGTGGCTTTTTGTATTTTTAGATAAACGAGGAGCTTATGAAATTTCAACTTTTCACCAATATGTATGCGCCTGCTTTCTGTGCAGTAGAAGAGCGGTCCATGTCTTTACCCAGAATGGTATCATGTGGGGAACAGAGATTTACATTTCCAACACACATAATCTGAATTTGGGGATAACCAGTAAAAAATAGCAGATCAAATGATGTGTGACACAAAATACTCCGTTCCCAAATCTTGAACAAAAGAGTAAGAATTATTATTTTAGTCATGTGACTCTTATTTACAAATCTCAGATCTTAGCTGAAAATAACGATCATGTTTTTGAAAACAGGTCTCCTTATCCTGGTGTGTTGCTGTGTGATTTTGGTGCTGCCATAATGATGGTGAAGCCTTACTAAAACACTGTTTACAATGAAGGGTCATAAAACACTCTAGATGTACAGTGGTACCCCGGTTCACAAACTTAATTTGTACCGCGATTCTGGTCACGAACGTGACCAGAACCAAATCAAACTGTGATCACACCGTGATCTCAACTAGAGGAAGCCATGAACGTGTCAGAGCAGGGAAAATGGCTGCGGTTGTGTTAGTCACCCAAAGCCGAGTTCACGAACGGAGGGAGGCAAATATTTGCAGAACTTCCTTTTTGCGAACCGAATTGTTCGCGAACAGAAGCGTTCGTGAACCGAGGTATCACTGTATAGGGATAATATAGTAACATGTAGAAATCTTTCCTGAATGTGTAGCATCAACACTGGTATGAATAAGCTAAAGATCAGGTATAAAATACACAATCCAAAGAAGCACTTTCTTAAGAGAAAGCAAAGAGTGTTCTCCAACTTCAGAGACGTCCTTCCAAACATCTGCTTTTAACAGTTGGTGACATCACAAGACTTCTAAGGCTTTGTTCACACCAAGCGCGTTCCAGGAGCAGAGCAGTTACAGACCGGATCAAAACTGCGTCCAATGTATTCCAATGGTATTATGAGCTCTAGTTCACACCGCAGCGTTCAGTTTCAGAGCATGTAAAAAAAAACTGCAGCAAGCCCTATTTTACTTGCTCTGGAACGCATGCAAGCGCCCTGGAACGCAATGAAAGCCCTTTTTTTTTTTTACCAAAAACGGCCCGGAACACATCAATAACGTGGCACAACCCACTGCACTGCGTGTGCAGAAACCCATGCAGATCTGCTCTGCATTTGTTGTGAACAAGCCCTAAGGTCTAACAGTCATTCAGCAATTAACTGTCAATGCTTGGGTTTCCAACACCACAATGCATTCATAGCAGCCAATCAGCAATTGGTTTTCACAGATCCTTTGAGCATTTACAGTCACCTGCTATGTACAGATCATGACGCTGTGTCTTATCTGGAAAATGTTGAAGTAGAGCTATGGGCAAAACAACAAAAATTACATACTGTATATGATGTCATCTATCAATAGCATTTACATTCACAGCAGTCTTTGCGTTTCTAAAGGTGTCCATACACCTTACGATTATCGGACAAAACTTTTCGTCCGATGATCGAACCGTCGTACGATTTTCGTACGACGGCCCCATCCTGCCCCGATTATCGCAAGGTTCAATTAGCGGTAGTTAAAAAAAAACACCTGGACGACTTGCGGTAATTGACCGCAATTATTTGCGCATGCGCAGTGTTAATCGTACGACTGTACAGTACTATCGGTCGGGCACTCTATTCACACGTTACGATTGTCGTACGGAAAGTCGATCGCATACGATAATCGTGCAGTGTATGGGCACCTTTAGTCTGCCCTGTAACATCGTTATAGCTGATCAGCAAAAGCTGCAGTTACAGTCACAGGCTGTCCTACTATCATCTGCTAAATGGTCAGAGCAGCTGTTTATTATCCAGCATGGGGGGAACTGACGACAGTGAATTGGATGGCCGACAACCATGCTACACAGCTGGGGCCAAAGTATAAATCACTTGGCACCCTGGGCTTTTTTAACATTTTTCAAATACACGTTAAAATCTGCATTTGTGCCTAGAAAAATGAATGAAACCCCCAAACAATCCTTTTTCTGAGACATGTTAAAAGTTTTTGTGTTGGACAATCATTGTGTACCTGTTTATCAAATTCATGTTCTCAGGAAAAAACACACTCAAAGGACTTTTAGTGCACACAAACACAATATAATAGCCTTTTTCTGTAAAATAAAATATAAAAAGAAAGTATATGTCGAGTAAATAGATACTAAGCATGTCAGGCATTAAAATTGGGTGCGCCCCTGAAATGGTGAAAAACTCCTGTACCCCAAATGGTCCATAGGCTTGAATGTAAATTCCTTTACAGGTGATTTGTTTAGGCCTCATTCACACACATCGCAAGAGCAAAATTGTATATTGCATATATACGTGTACATGCGTGCACTATTTGCAATCCCACAATGCATCATTCGTAATAAAAATGTTAATGAACTGTATGTGCGTATATGCGCGTTATTATGCTTTGTGTATGGAGCCATTTATTTGTATATGCTGCATATGGTACAATATGCGCGTACGCACATATACACGCGGCAGTGTGAAGGAGGCCTTAGAGAGGCTGGACTCCACAAAAGAAAACGGCGTTCCCATATAAACTCCGCAAGCCTCCGTCATCTCATGACGAGGGAGCATGGAGCCGGCCTCCCGGCTAATCAGAAGGCAGGGTGTCGCGTCATTACACGGCGCCCGGCTTCCTGATTGACCGGCCAGACGGCTGGGTAGTGGAGGAAGGCCGCGTTCTTGCTGGGGAGGCCCCAGGGGTGACAGGCTGGACATATCAAGGTAAGAGGGGACTTTCTTGCTAATCGGGAAGCCGGGTGGCGAGTGTTTACACGCTTCTCGGCTAATCAGGAAGCCAGGTGGCGAGTCATTACACGCCACCTGACTTCCTGAATGGGACTTCCGTTACTCGGTAATTGGTATCGGCGAGTACCAAAAAAAAATTATCGGTACTCGTACTCGGTACCAAGATACCGGTACCGGTGCATCCCTATGAACCATACATAGGTCAGATCGAAGGCATAGGCAATGAATTAGGGGAGACCATGGGTGGTTTGTGGCAAACCTGCAATGGTGACATGGCTGGAGAGAACAGCGAGGGCCACAGAATCAATACAAGAGACTGATCTGCAGCGCTCCCCGCACGCCCCAGACAGAGTGTCCCCGCCCACTGATCCAAGATGTAATAGAGAGTGTCCAATCAGGAAGAAGAATAGGAGAAAGGAGATAGCAGAAGGAAAGCAAAAGGCTAGGTGGTAAAAAACAACAAGAAAGAAGAGATAACAAAAGAAAGAGTAGGGTCAGCTATGCGAGGTAAGAGTCGTAAGAAAAACAGACAATGCAGATAATAGTAGACAAACATCAGTTTTTTTGGT
Source organism: Nanorana parkeri (assembly GCF_000935625.1). Taxonomy (NCBI): domain Eukaryota; kingdom Metazoa; phylum Chordata; class Amphibia; order Anura; family Dicroglossidae; genus Nanorana; species Nanorana parkeri. The sequence continues at coordinate 41,101 of NW_017306663.1, forward strand.
GTAAATATTGACATATTTTTTGTGCGTCAAATTAATGCATGTTATAAGACAAGTTCTATGTGGTATTGAATCAGCCGTGACAGTTCATGTTAAAGTGCTATGTGACAGTTTCCAAAAATGTCTGATTGCAAATGGCAAAATAATGAAGCACTTACACCAATGTTCTTGTTGAAAAACAGTACTAAAATGTATACCATTGCCAGAAAGATGCAAATATTGTGGTAAAAAGGGGTGACAGCGTCGATCAGCATTGCAGCAAAGAGAGGCAAAGGAGAAAATGTAGCATGATCCCAGTGGAACCGCTTATATTAATTTCCCAACGCACTTATCAGCCAGCCTGCAAACAAATTACACTTTCTAACTATCAAGGTTAAAAACAGAGGTTTTAGTTGCACACTTTTTGCAAAATATGTGGAAGCCACACTGCCTCATCAAAGTCCCTCTGTGTAGTGTGGTCCTAATGCTAATCTATGAGAGCCTCCATGTTGGAGCAAATATAGCAAAGGATGAATTGGATGCAGGCCTGCTATAAGTAAGCCCAACCTTTTTAAAGGGACAGGAGCACACCAGAAGCCCAGCTGGGGCAGCAGCTGCCATTGTGATGTGCTTGATATGAAGGTAATTCACAAATAAATGAGTACTGTATATACTCGAGTATAAGCCGTCCCGAATATAAGCCGAGGTACCTAATTTTACCACAAAAAACTGGGAAAAAGTATTGACTCGAATATAAGCCTAGGGTGGGAAAATTTGGTTATCAGAGAGTGAATTTCAGTCAGCCGGAATAGTCAGCAAGTTTAACGTTTTTTCTGGTCTCTCTTTTAAAGAATAAAATGTCCAGCATGCAGTGTGCATATTATAACCCAGCTCTGGCTTTGTGTGCCCCCCACCCCTCCATCTGTACTTTTTAGTTTCAATGTTTTTATTATTTTCAAAGGGAAGAAATGCCATTACAAAATGAATGTTACCAATATAGATTTATACAGTATAGCATATTACAAGGAAAGTAGTTGGCATGTAACTTCAAATAAGTCCATACAGCTGTGTCAATCACAAAGAACACTCACAATAGTCTCACAGGACATAAAGAAACCACACTGCATAGGTTCAGAGCATTATACATACAAACTGGCCCATAGCAAACAATATGTGTATACCTGAGCTCAAAGTACACACGATTTGCATAACTTATGGACTTCATTATACAATACTATTTCAGATGTTTGTACAGGCCTATCCAACTACCGTAGAGGAAAAAGAAAGAGTTGAATAAAAACAAGTGACCAATATAATTGGCCCTACACCCCTCTCACATGATACCATTATTGAAGCCTTTGGATACCACAACCAATTATCCCATTTCCTATAAAACTGGTTGATGTCCTTGTATGCTAGTATTTTTTCATAGCGACATTGGAGGTTCGAACTATTGAAAACTTCAGTGTGTTTTCATTTGTAATGGCAAATAACATTTGGGATAGAATAGTCCTGATTTTAGGAGCATATGCATCAAAACCTATGTTCAGAAGGGCGAATTGTGGAGTACATAGTTTAAAGATATTTGTAAGGTTAGAGATTATGTGAAACATCAAAGCCTAGAAACTCCTAAAGCATTTACAACTCTCAGGAATATAATGTAGGTTACTTGTTGTGTCACATTCCCTCCAACACAGTGAAAAGTGATTAGGAAAAAATGTAGAGTCTATAAGCAGTCATGTACCAGCAATGTACATGTTTTTGATATTTTTCCTAAATCAGTGAACAGTCATTTGTTTTGATTGCTGCCTGCCATCACTCTAAAGTAAATACTTGCCGTAAATCTTTTTCCATTTTATAAGTGATGAATATTTGGAAAACTTATTTTTGTCTCAGTAGCTATTGTAAAAGAAGGAGATACCCCCTTTCCCGATCAAGGATGAGGTATAAAATGTACTCACTGCTGAAGTAATGTCAATTTGAGTTTGTGGGTGGGGGTTGAATTTGAAAAATCTTCTATTGATCTTCTAGGGGAATGTAATCTGGGGTAAAGCTCGGTAAAGTCGTCTGATATTTAGCAACCCAGTTCCTGATATTAAGATTCAGTATTAAATGTTCATATGCTCCGGGGGGCGGAGCTTGCTAATGGCGGCGGCTAGACGTACTCGTCCTAGTTCATATGCTCCTAACAGAAGTTCACATTGGCGCTTAGGGGTATAAGGCTTCTGGGTGACTATAATAAGCGGCTCCAAGCCTCTAAAGATGATTTAGGAGAAAGGTATTCATTGTTCTTTATATTGTGGGGATTAGCTCCAAATAGCGCATAAAGGACGCATCCACTCGCTGTAATCTTCATTCAAGGGCTTCCTTGCCCACTTTTATTAAATGAAAGTTCACAAAACAGAACAATTACCCTCGCAGGGGTTCTTTTGCATCTCATGACAGCACCTGCCTATCCAGCCTCCTGGCTGTACATTTGCAGCACCGCTGCTCCGGCCTCAGGCCACTGTCTGTTCCTCCAGACAGCCTCAGTCGTGTGCTCACCTGCACACTGCGATTTTCTCAATCCGCAGCACCCTCCTGCACTGGACTCCACTCCACTCCCAGGTGGAGTCCAGAACATGAGCCAGCATTCTTCTCATAAGGGCTGTGCCCAGGGGCACAATCTTTCGGTGCTGGTTACCACTAAGGCCTGTACCCAGGAATGGAGATTTCATCCCTCCCAATGCTCTTTGAAATCTCCCAGTTTCAGGAACCCATGCCACAAACCTGACTTGATCAGCACCTACTAGGAGTGCAGTTACAGCCATAAGGTGTAAGGGTCTTGATTCAAAGTATATAGTGAGCTGTAATACTCTTGAAATGCATAAACAATATCCTGAGGGTTATTTTTTTTTAATGTTAGTCTTGTGATGAAACAAAAAATTGATTGTTTTAGATTAGGGGCATACAAACTCACTAACGTATAAGTTGTGCTATTAATGTCCCACACAACACAAGGATGAGGTATCTGCCATTTTGATCTCTGATAGAGTCATGATATTGGGAAGATGCAGAATCCTTAATGGCGACCATCACGCCTTTCTTTTTCAAATTAGCATTAGCGAAAAATATATGTGGAAAGTTCTTGTGCAAATATCTTGGTGGTTTTAGAAAGTGAAAATGTGTGTTGCTATGTTGCTGTTTGGCTTCACTCTATAATGCGTTCCTTTTATAAGGGCTTTTAAGTCCCTTGGTATTAAAGATGAACTTTACCCTTATCTTTAAAATGACAACAAAGACACCTTTAGAAATGATTCGTAATGGCAATCTACAAACAAATACTTTGTTTACAAAATAAACAAAATAAATCCCATGCCTTATTTTTCTTTTCCTCCCCATTCTTTTCACAGCGGCCATTTTTTTTTAAGAAGCAAGGATTAATCCACTTCCCTTTACTTCCTGTAACTCTGGCACATGTGATTAGGACATGTGACCTTGCACATCATCTCAGAGGGAAAAATGCCTTTCCTTTTAATACTGTGACATTTTGCAGCAATGCTCTGCTGATGTAACCCTCCCAGGATGCATTTGTTAGTCCAGGACTACATCACTAATGCTTAAGAGGACCGGGAAGTGTAATAACAGTAATTGTAAGTAAAATAAAAAATATGTTTACTTAAAGTGACATTGGGGGAGTGAAAAAATTTTTTTCCCTCCCCCCAATGTTAATGTCAGCACTTACCTTAAATTATGTCTCTTCATCCGGTCTTCTTCTTTCCTGATGTTTTCATCTGTCCCTCCAGCGGTGCGGCGGCTCCCCGATCCAGCGCTGACTCCTCTCTGCTTGCTGGCACTTCTGATCCCAGGGTGTCTGCATGCGGGTGCACGCGTCCATAGATTTAACTTGCGTCTCTGCTCATCTCCCGGCCGAGAATCCGAACTGCGCATGCGCCCGCCCCAAGATGCTTTGCGGCGGCCCGAACAGTTCCGTTTTCTCGTGCGGGAGCGCGCAGCGAAAATAAGGTAAGTTTAAACTGCTGTTAAAGCGTTTGTTTTTTTTTTAAAACTGTTTGCCTATATCTACTGCTTGATAGCAGTAGATATAGGCAAAAAAACGGGAGGGTTTAGAACCCCTTTAACTAATGACTGTAAGATGATTTCATATCAGCAAGCAGGTGAGATTTTTTGTGAAAGCGGGTAAAGGTCCACTTTAATAGACAGTATGCTAATCACCATGAAGTGTAATGAAGCAATTTAAATCTAAGAGTTTAGGTTAAATAGCAGTAATTAGTCGATAAAGGCCTTTACCTTGTGTCAACATTCCATTTGTGGGAAAATCATAAGTAGTGACAGCTGCATTGGAATGTCCCTTGTAGAAGAAAGAGAAGGGAATTTAGGTTGTTTATAAGATTAGACCTAAAAATGCAGTCAGCACATGTTAGAGTTGAAAAAAACAATGCAATACAATTGCAATTTGTACTCAGTTGGGCCGTGATTCACAAGGCGGGGACACTCCTGACGTTATTTAATGAAAGGCTGATACTCTATTACTCGTATAAAAGCCCCAGTTTTTTTGTTTTTTTTTAAGATGCAGTCCCTGTACGTAGATCATTCCTTAATGATAATAAGTTTAGTTGGTTTTCCCCATCTGGAAGGGAATTTGTTATTTTTCAGCATCTTAGTATCAGGACCTATTTTCTTACATGGTGGTTTGCGATAAATCTGCAAAAACTTCATTCCAGAGTAGGGATCAGGCAAAGGTTATTGGGAGATATTGGGGTTGATTTACTAAAGGCAAATAGGTTGTTCACTTTGCAAGGGGATTTGTTCTTTGCAGGGGAAGTTTTCCATAGCATGGTGAATGTGGTGAAATGGTACTTTGCAAAGAATACCCAATCATGTGAAAGGAAAATTAAAAAAAATATATATATTTTTGCTTGCACATGATTTGATGACGAAAGGCCTTTCCCTCATTCACTACGCTAAGGGGAAGCTTCCACTGCAAATTGCAAATTCCCTTATAAAGTGAACAACCTATTTGCCTTTAGCAAATCCATTCCATTATGTACAATTTGCATAAGTTGCTTTTTGATATGATCAAAGTGAATTTTAGCAAGCTTATGCCTAGGCAATTGCTGATGTAGATGCAACAGTTTAGGTAGTCTTTGAGGTCTATATACCACTGGGGTGGGGGAAGGCAGTAATGTGGATATCATTTGTTGTATCTATTGTGTGAGATCAGCAGGAGAAACCGATTTAGCTATGTCTGCCACCTCGCTAATAACAACCTTTCCCAAGTCATCTTCCAGGGCAGCATCTGAGAGAGAATCCACCCACCCAAACAGGAAACACATCATCCACAATTAAAATAAAAGGGGCAGTACAGCCCCACCACCTCAGTTTTTTGTCTCAGTATTGTACATACCTCATGTGTGGGTATTAATATACTGTCCCCGACATAACCAATTTACTGCTTCTGTGAGTTGTGATGCATCATCGAATATGATGTAGCCGGGTATCGGTAATGGGTTTGTTCTTAGTTGGGTAACTCACCATCTACAGACTAACCGATCCCATCATGGGTTGAAGTATTATTGGTTGTCATGTAGTTATGAACCTCAGTAACTATGTGATCTAATTTCATACCTTGTGTATCTATATAGCCACGAAGGTACGGAATACCCGATTTACCACTTGATTGGAAGCATTGTGGGTTACGATGTAGTATGACTCTCAGCATCTACATTTCATCACAGTTCGTTCTCTATGGACTGTGTAACTATAATTCTACGGAACGACCAGTTTTACTCTTTAGTATCACTGGTTTGGGATATAGTTAGTTATCTTAGCATTGAAATATCCCTGAGTTACTACTTTCGGCAATTGTATAAATTTACAGTACTTCAGTGCAACCCTAACGGATTACACGTCTGGGGCTGCAACTACACAGTTACAGGCTAACTACTTGGGGGTGATTGGTTAATAGAACTCCAAGCCCATGACAAGTAGTTTAAATGGTTGTACCATGATGTCAACACCTTACTTCCCTCCTGCAAACTACTAGTAGGTTCGGGTCGGTGACGGCTTGGGCATGCTGTAGACTTTTTACAGCCTATATTTTGTCAACCGTCAACCCCTTAGATGGCTTAAGCACTGTTTTTTTCTGAGTTCCCCTGAGCCTCACAAGGTTATTCTTGCATGTCTTCCCTCTTTATCGAGCATCCATGTTATAACAGTAAACTTTGTGCCAGATTTACAGCAGCTGGCTGCTGCTCGTGCTCCCAACATATAGGATAGTGTCCTTATGTAATTGGGTGGTATCTATGCTACACCACATCGATAAACTGAACATATCAGATGGTGTTCTTACGTAATCACGTGGTGTCTGTTACACCACATCGACAAACTGGGGGCAAGCTGACCCAGTTGGTAGTACTGATGGCAGTATAGGGCTGCAGCCAGACTTGCCACTTACATTTTTTATTCTACCTCGTCCATGAGTAGTAACAAGCTCCCTCATCCAGGCTACAGTAGTTGCCAGATGCTACTTAGAAGTCGGTCACCCTTGGAGGAAATCCAAGAATATTTTGGCCTGTTCAGAGCCTTGTGAAGACTGTAAAGTGGCATAACACCATTGGCTGGTGACTTCAGCTATCCATTGACCTTTAATCCTCCAAAGTATTTCTGGCATGCTCCAAGAGGACATTAGTCTTCTTGGACCTGGGAGAGCTGAGGTTTCCCCAGAGCATATCTGGATGAAAGCCGCTAAATCCAGTGCCAACCTCTGGTATTGCACTGCAGAGTGGTCCTCCTCTACTGCTGATACCAATCTTTTGGCAGGGAGGAGGCGCTTGGAAGTTGTGTCCCCCCCCGAAAAAGTATGATTTCTTGCCTAATCTCTCAGATGCTGCCCTGGAAGATGACTTGGGAAAAAGCAAGTTAGGTACCTGGTAACTTCTTTTCCAGGAATCTTCCAGGGCAGCATGGATTCCCGCCATGCCTGTTGAGGGGTGTGTTTGCATTATTACCAATATGGTGGTCCTTCTACCTACGGTTCTTTTGTAATACTGAGGTGGTGGGGCTGTACCGCCCCTGTTATTTTAATTGTGGATGATGTGTTTCCTGTTTGGGTGGGTGGATTCTCTCTCAGATGCTGCCCTGGAAGATTCCTGGAAAAGAAGTTAACAGGTACCTAACTTGCTTTTTTGGACCCCTTTCAGTCCGGCTTTCGTCCCAAACACTCCACATGTCCCTGAATTTAATGTTGTTTCTGCGTGATCTGTCCTCAAGGTCTGCTAATGTTAGCTTAATCCTCTGAAATTTGTCATCCATCTTGTTGTGCACATCAACTAACTCATTGAGGGCTTTAGCAAACTCACAGATCTTATTTTCCACATGGTTAACCCTTTCCCCAAAGTCCACTATCTCTGTTTTGAGTTGGTGCATAAAAGAGAACATATTATTGTGAAGGGAGCCTCTTATTGAAACAAGCATATCTTTAATGGTGGTGTCTAACATTGGCTGCCCAGAAGTAGAAAAGTCATCTATATGCTCCATGTATTCCCTGGTATCATCCAGAGATATATTTGCATTATTTTGAGCACTTACTTACTTATCACAAGAAAAATTTTTTTGTTAAGAAACAATATGTTGAAGAGGGATAGTGAACAAACCGCATGCTGCCCATACTGACCACTTTTCAGAATGCCTCTAGGGCATATAGGCCATATATGCACTGTTGGTGGTACTAATGTATCTTATACTGGGCATATTCTGGCAGAATTTTTCTCCTTGTATCAAATTCTTTATGCTTCCAAAACTGACAATACCACTGTAGAAACCTACTCCTTCTTAAACACTCTTAAACTCCCCAATTTGACACCCGATGGCAGAGACCCTGATATCACACTTAATGAGCTAATGGAGGCTGACGTATTCACTTCCTGCAAACAAGGCTCCTGGTGTAGATGGTAGTCATGTACCGATACTGTTTTTTTCGGTATCAAGTACCAATATTTTTTTCCAATACTTGCTGATACCGGAAGCTGGGCGGCATGTAATGACTCGCTGCCCTGCTTCCTGATTAGCCGGGCAGCCATCTCCATGCTCCCTCATCACCAGGTGACGGGGAGGCATGTAGCATGCTTCCCACCCAATCAGGAAGCCGGAGAGTGGGTAATGACTCGAAGCCCTGCTTCCTGATTGGCCAGCTTCCCGACCAATCAGGAAGCTGGGCGGCAAGTCATTACCAGTCCACCAGCTTTCTGATTGGCTGGAAAGCAAGCTCCATGCTCCCTCATCACCAGGGAGTATAGAGCTAGCTTCTCGGCCAATCCGAAAGGCGGGGAACGGTAATGACTCACCCACTGGCTTCCTGATTGGCCGGGAGGCCAGCTCCATGCTCCCTCGTCACTCACCACCAGTAACTAAAACCCTATATTTGCCCAAGAAAACAATAGCACAATATTGGCTTTCCCCGAACATGAATTTGGGTAGATAAGGTGAGTTCCATCCTATACTTGGAAAGCCTAACCTATACCCTCAGAGGCTGCTCTGAAAAACTTGAAAAAAATCTGGCGTAGATGGCTCATTGATCTTCTCTTGCACCACCTGCTTTAGTTATGAACAGACGTTTTGAAGATTACATTCCCCCTGGGTAGATAGCTGATCTGTACCTCCTAATTCCCACTATTTGTTATTGCTGCTAAGCATGATTTGCTTAAAATAATGAGAAAACAAACCAAGGTTATTTTATAACCAATAATATAATATTTTATTGTATGTGTCTTTTATTTAGAATTGTAACATTCTTCTTGTTTTAATACACTGTTTACGAAACTGCTGTACTGCATGGTTATGCTTTAGGTTTATGCAAGACTTGTCTGTAACATGTACATCAAAGGCCGCATTTCAACTTTCTCATATACTGTAAGTTACCTTGTTTTGTGTTGTACTTGCTGTTCTTTCTTCCTGTAAAAAAAAAACTATGGAAAGACTGAAGAAATTTGTTCTTCTCAAATAAAAAATAAGAAGTTTGAATCTAACGGATCACCTTTGCAGTAGGTTTTTCCAAGTTAAATCACATGTTAGTAAACTTTTTGTCCAGTACTCATCATCTGAGGATGCTCTGTTGTAGGGAGATTATCAAAGGTTTTGGCTTTCCTTTTCTAACCTATTTCATGACTGTGGACTGATGGAGTCCAAAGTCCTCAAAAAGTATTTTATATGTACATAGTTTAACCAGTACTCATGGTCTGAGGATGCTCTATTGTAGAGATTTTGCAAACGGTTTTGATTTTCCTTTTCTAACCTATTTCCCTGACTGTTGACTGATGGAGTCCTCAAAAAGTATTTTGTAATAATTCCCAATCTTACAAGTTTCATTCGCACTTTTTGTGCAGTTAATATTTTTATTTAAAAGAAAAAACATTTTTTCTTGCCATGAATAAAACAAAATCATGTTATTGATCTTCCACATTATTATTATTATTATTATTATACAGGATTTATATAGCGCCAACAGTGTGCAGCGCTTTACAATATAAGGAAGACATTACAATTATTATTATTATTATACAGGATTTATATAGCGCCAACCGTTTTCGCTGCGTTTGACAATACAATTCAAGACAAGATGGTAAGGAGGCCCTGCCCCTGAGGGCTTACAATCTAAAAGGGAGGGGCCTGTGATACATGAGGAGGTAGCTGTGTGGGGATGTTTTGTTTGAGAAAGTGATATTTCAGTGGTTAGGTTGAGGTGGGATAGGCTTCCCTGAAGAGATGAGTCTTTAGGGATCGCCTAAAGGCAGTCAGAGGGGGATAGTCGGACAGGTTGAGGTAAAGAGTTCCATAGGAGGGGAGAGACTCTAGTAAAGTCCTGGAGGTGAGCATGGGAGGAGTTGACAAAGGAGCTGGAAAGCACAAGGTCTTTAGAAGATCGGAGGGGACGGTTAGGATGATACTTTAAGACCAGGTTTGAGATGTAACCTGGGGCAGAGTTGTGGATGGCCTGTTGAGCAGTGGTTGTTAATATTTTGAATTTTATCCTTTGGGCTATTGGTAGCCAGTGGAGGGATTGACAGAGGGGGGGTTGCAGACACTGAGCGGTTGGTTAGGTGGATGAGTATAGCGGTTGCATTCATGATAGACTGAAGGGGGGATAGCCTGTGTAGATGTAAGCCAATGAGGAGGGAGTTGCAATAGTCACATCATTAGAGGTTGGAAAGACACTGTCAAGAAGTAAAGGTGTAGTGTGATTAGAGGACAAAAAAGGTAAAGCAACATTAAGGGCACATTCACACCACATCCAGATTACCTCCAGACCAGACTGTTTCCAGACCCAAAATGCATCCCAATGTATCCCCATGCTATTTCTGGCCTCTGTTCCCACCAGCGCAGTCCATTCCGGACCAGACCAGAAATATACTGCTTGTCCTATTTTTTGTCTGGTCTGGAACGCATCAAAAACGCATGGACTGCACTGGAACGCACCTGTAAGACCATTTTAAGCAAAAAAAATAAAAAATCTGGTCCGGAAAATGGTGTGAACCCAGCCTAATATATAGGCGATAGCTAGTTCTTAGATGTGGTCACTGCATTCATTTTCTTTTAAGGCTAAGAGCATGAGTACAGCTGGCCCTCGGTTTACAACGGTTCAATTTGCACTGATTTAAAATAGCACCCTTTTCTGGGAGTGTTGTAAATTGAAACCAAATATATAATGTATTTCAATTTCGAAGTGAGGGAGTTAGGTTCCAGGCCTCTCTCAAAACCAGGAATGGTTCTAAATAGAAACTGCTGGAAACTAAAACCCAGTAAATGTAAGTCAGTGGAAAGTGAGTAAGTTAGGCTCCAATCCTCTCTCAAAATTGACATAAGTAACATAATACAGGTACATTGTATTTAAAGCTCATTGTGTGAACTCATGCAGTAGCTTTAAATATAATGTACCTGTATTTTATTATGTCAATTTTGAGAGAGGTCTGGAACATAACTCCCTCGCTTCCCATTGACTTACATTATACACGGGGTTTCCAATTTACACTAGGGATGCACCGATACCACTTTTTTAAGACCGAGTACGAGTACCGATACTTTTCATCAAGTACTCACAGATACCAATTACCGATACTTTTTCTTAAAGGGACAGGTCAAATTTTTTCTAAAGCAATACAAACTAATGCTTTAAGGTCACTTTCTTAATATTATGATTCATGAGATGACGAGGGAGCCTGACGCCGGCTTCCCGGCCAATCAGAATGCCGGGCGCTGCGTCATTACACGCTACCCAGCTTCCTGATTGGCCGGGAAGTCCGCTCCATGCTCTCTCATCACAAGTGACGAGAGAGCATGGAGCCGTTTCCTGTCCAATCAGGAAGCTGGGTAGCAAGTAATGACGCAGCGCCCGGCATTCTGATTGGCCGGGATTGGGTACAGGAAGTACTCGTGCTAGGTATCGGAGCATTTGGGCGAGTACGAGTATTCACCCAAATACTCGGTATCGGCACCGATACTAGTATCGGTATCGGCACCGATACCGATACTAGTATCGGTATCGGTGCATCCCTAATTTACACCAATTTCTATTTACAACCATTCCCTCAGGAACCTAACCCCAGCATAAGTTGAGGACTACCTGTGCATAAAATGCCTATTAATCTTGCCAGAAATGTAGTGTCCATATTACTTCCTGTGAGTTGAACCAGAAGCATAAAACAATGTTCTCTTTCTTCTATAAACTACTAACCGCCATGGGGTGCATTAACAATGAACAAAGGTAGACATGTTTATAGTCCAGCCAGAGGAGCTACCATGTCTCCCTCCATAGAGTCAGTGGAGGAGTGAGCATTGTCACCCTAGGTCAAGAAATGTGTTATTCACAGCATTATCAGGTGAAAATAAAACAAAATAATAAAAAAAAAAAAACTAATGCATCCACCACATCTGATCAGTAAGCTGCAAAATATTACATTTTTGTTTTGGGGTTTAGATCCACTTTAAGCAGAAAGCATGGTCTGCATGTCAAAATAGCAAATATGATACCATCATGTACATATGCAACTACAACTGTATATAGACAAAAACGTTTTTTCAATATTTTAACACACATTTATAAAATGAGTTATATTGAGTTGATCATTCACACATAATTATATCCATGGCTTGAAAATGAATTTGTCTGCATGGCAGAACCCATAGCTGCCCCTTGATTGTGGGTCCACTGGTAGTGCACAACAAAAACTGCTCAAAAAACGTTATAACATACAGATTATAATATTTTTTTTTTTTTCCCTTTTTCTATCTTTTTGGTCTGTAATATTTTTGCTAATTTCTCCTTACACACTTTCCATCCTGTTCCCCACATGTCATCTCAGGTTGTATTTTGCTTTCATACATTGCAACAGTGACATACCATGCACCGCCGTATACTTATTTAATGTCCACAATACATTACATAATGTTTATTTGCCAATATTTACTGTTGCCATGAGCACCAGCTCTCGTTCCAAATTGGTTTATGATGTTGCTTTTGTTGCCTTTGCATTAGATAACAGCCTGTTATGACATCCAGATACCCCCTTTAATGTCTCCTATGCTTATTCCATTCGATTTTTAATGCTGCTGGCTTTATTGCGCATTATTCCTTGTTTTTAGCCTTAATATTATGGCCGCTGCGGTTGCTAAGGAACGCTTAGGGGAACTTTCCCCACCGCTAGAGCCGGAGACCACGGTCCTCTGTCCTGTTCCGCGCACGCATCGGGTGACAGAGGCAGTGACTTGAGTGCACACTTCCACCGCCGCTGGTTAACAGGAAAGGCCCTGCATGTTCCACCCAGCTTTCTCGCTGGTGGACAGGGACAGAGTCAGCTGGCGGCCCAGTGTCTTGTGGTCAGAAGCTGGACACAGCACGTGCTGGTTACTATTTAAACCGGCGCGCGCAATGTGACTCGTCCGTCATCGGCTTCCTCTCGTCATAATTTTCAAGCACTGTAAATTGCAAGGCTATATTCCGGTCATGCTGACTGGTGAAATTTCTGACTTGGTTTGGTGAGACACCCTAACATTTTTCAAGCCTTGATTATATCTATATAAGAATACGGGTCACCTTCAACCATAGCTATCCATGAACCATGTCTTTAGGACCCGACAACCAAACTTGTGATGCCAGAGCATTAGGCATGAACAATGGAAGGCCATGTAGGCTGGGACCTGGGGTGAAAAATTTCCAAGGTGGTAGCGGGTGGACCATTTTATCATCTTGTCGCCTTATTTTCTTAAGTAAGCAACACAAAGTTGAGCAACACTGTTGTCGCCAAAGAAACCTTAAAGGCAGTTCCCTGCAACAACAAAAAAATAATTTGCTTACCTCTGCAATGGCCCATGTCTCCAGTCTTTGTTCCATTTGAATAATTAGAGCCTCTGTCAGATTTTATTATTTAATACTTCCAGGAGTGTTGGCAGCCCCGTGTCCACTGCTATGTGCCGTGGTCACTGGAGGACACAGCAGGGGGTCAAGAATAGAAACCACAGCACACAGAGGGGAACACAGATGTCCAACACACCCCAAATGTCAATTGCTAAAGTGTCTGACACAGAGGCTGTAGCATTTCAACTGAGACACAGGCAACCAGAGAGGCAAGTATAAAATCTCTTCTTGCACATAGACGTGCTTATAAAGTAATTTTTTGGTAACAACAGTGTTGCTTTACAAATAAAAAGAAATGACCACATAATGACATGATGTATAGCTTTTAGTTTGTTTACATTGTAATATACAAAGTTACACATTTAGCTTGCATGGAAACAAAGACACCTGTCCACCAAGCTCGTCCAGTCCAGTGATTTTGGTTCAGAGATAGGCAAAACATGGTATGCAAAACAGCTTGGCTAGATTATACATACTCACAGACGAAAATAACCTAGTCGGTGGTTTAAAGCCCAGCCAAAACTTTTCTTTTACTGTGTCTCTTTGGAGGAAAATGCTGTTCCTTGTCACAGCCTGACACACAGGAAGTGACTGGGACTAGAAGTGAGGGGAAATCTTGCTAACTGGAAAAAATGTTTTTATATTTGGGCCCTGTTCACATCTGTAGATTTTGGGTGTGTTGCTGTAAGAGACTTACCGGAAGTCCAGTCTGAACCCGGAAACATGTGCACACCATGGTGCACGGTCATGTGCGAAAACTCATTGGAAAACATGTTTGGCGCATAGACGCACACACACGGGGATGGTCACTTGCAAATAACGTTTGTGTGCGCACTTTTGTGCATAGACACGCTTGTAAGCATTCCCTATTTAAACAATGTCTGAGCATGGAGCTAGTTGCTGTTTCGTCATTGGTGTTTACCCTGCGTTCCTGCTTCCCTGTGTATTAACCCAGCTTGTGACCCTTGGACCTCACTTCTTGTCTACTGATCTGGCACCTTGTGACTTGGCTTATAGGTGTATGACCCTGGCTTATGATCCTGACCTTGCTCCTGCCTGTTGCTGCAGTAACACTGCTACTCTACCCTCCTGTGTATGATCTCGGCTATGGCTGACTCTGCTTCCGGCCATCCGTCTGGTTCCTGTCTAACCTGCTGTCCAGTGTCTGCTCAACTGGTCACCCTCGGCATGATGCTCCCTAGCTCCAGCGACCAGAGGTTCTCCAAATTGCCCAATTCCTGCAGACTTGTCTGCTCCTTTCTCTACCTTGAGCATCTGTGGACAAGACCTCATCCAGCTGCCAGCACAGGTGTCTGTGCCACTCTGCATTACCCACATTCTCTGTCTCCACCTCCAGAGGTGTGGGGCAAGAGGTGCACGTGTAGCCCCTTGCCTACTCGGTCTCCAGCCAGGTACGTGACAGTTATGGCAGCTGCACATTGCAAAAGTCCTGCTTGCTGCATATCTGATGTGGTCTCCAGCTATACATATGTTACCTAATGATCTGTGCTAGCGCCTAAAACACACTGCACTCACAACACACAAAATCACAGAGGGGTGAATAGAGCTTTTTCTAAATCATCCCCACCCTATCGAAAACTATAAAAAAAAAAAAAAACTAGACTTGGGTTTTTAAGTCTGGAAAAGTAGTTAGATTATTTTTTGAGCCTTTTGGCTTGTTATTTTTTGTTTTGTAGTTGATTTTTGTAACATGGTTTTGCACCATAAATCCAGCCTTGTGACAACATCAATGTATGATTTATGTAAATATACATAGTCATAAGTGTCCGCACACAAAAAAGTGTCTAAAACTAAAACTTTACAGAAGGTCCCCAATACACTTTCAAGCTAGCCAGCAAAACAAACTGTTGCAAATACATGTAGAAGCCATACTGCCATATTAAGGCACCTCTGATTAGTGTGGTCCCTAAAGCTGGCCATACACTGTGCAGTTCTTGATAACCCGGCCAAAATTCACACAGTGGGTGCCCCTGTAGGCACCCTTCTGTCCAGCATCCTTCAATCAGAAAATAGAAGAAGCTGAATCTTCAGGGGAACAATGATGGCAGCCAATTAGCTGCCACCACTGTTCAAGTATTTTGACAGCGGTATACCCACTGCTCTCAGAATACAATAGCCCAGAGGGAAATTCATCCATCCAGACTGTTTAGCATGGATAGAGGAATCTGCTATCTTTGGTTTTTTTTTATAACAGGGTATGGCCAGCTTAACTCTAAACTATCTCAGCTATGAGCCTATAAGCAACCCTTTGCTCCTTAATGCTACAGTAAAATAACATTTGTCCATACTGATTATTTATTCATATCAATGTATCCAACTTGTACTGCAACTTATACTGTATTTCTTAAAAATATATTGTAAAACCAATGTAACATGTAGGCCTCTTTCAAACATTACAAAAAGACAGTAAATAGATCTTTCAAAGTTTAAAAATATCACAAACTCTGTTAACTTTAATGGGAAAATGAAAATCCCAGAATCTGCATATTTTTATTATGTATAATTTATATTTAAGTGGCATTGGCTTCATACTTCATGTCGTCATACTATATACATCAACAATGGTAAGTACTATGTATAAAATATTCGATGAACCTATATCATCATATGCAGCATTTATTTAAAAAAAACATTAAGACAAACTAAATATAACATCCACAAAGTCTCACTCGAATTACAATGCAATTGTTAAAGTCACACATCATGTAAAAATACTAAGAAAAATATGTACATATTTAAATAATTTAGCGGTTAGATAGTTTCACTTGAACATTTTGGATGACATCCTGTAATGTCGGGCAGACCTAAGTACACAAATTCAACATTTTAAACTTAATTAAAATATGATACATTGGTGGCTCTAGCTTGTTAAAAAAAAAAAGAAGAAAAGCTACAGTACAGTCTGTGGAATCCTGAGACAGGAAGTTTACAAAAGAACATTTTCAAAAGCTTCTCAACATATTCTGCAGATTTCAGTCCATGGATCATCTTCATCTACTGCTAGTAAGGATTCTGCACTAATGGAAGCACGTTCACTGTTTTGGTTTAGTTATCTCCTTTTTTAGTAGAGACAGAAGAAGTTCTTTAATGAAGATATGTTGGAGGATTCCACCGATACCATGGTCTGTATGAAGAAAGGAATTGGCAATAAAACAGACATTAAAATAAATCCTTGCTGTATACATTTAACTTCTATCTCTGATCTGTGTTCCTCACATATTTAAAGTGACATTAAAGGATACGTTTTTTTCCCCTCCCCCCAATGTTAATGTAAGCACTTACCTTAAATGATGTCTCTTAATATGATCTTCTTTTTTCCTGTTGTTTTCAGCCTTCCCTCCAGCGCTGCTGCGGGTCTCCGATCCAGCGCTGACTCCTCTGTGCTTGCTGGCACTTCCTGTCCCACGGTGTCTGCATGCGGGTGCACACGTCCATATACTTACCTTGTGTCTCTCCTCGTCTCCCGACCGAAAATCTGAACTGTGCATGCACCCGCCCCAAGATCCTTTGCGGCCGCCCACGATTTTTCAGATTTTCGGACAGGAGCGCGCGGTGAAGACACAGGTAAGTTTTAACCCATTTTAAAGTGTTTATATATATATAATACATAAAAAAAGTAGGTATACATTTAAAAATATTTAAAGAACTTCAGGTTTTTAGAAAAATTAACCCCTGCAGTGGGACGACCCCTGCACTGCAAGGGTTAACTGCTCGATTCTCTCTAGGGGCTGAAAAAAAGAAGAAATACTCACCTGACCCTGATCCCTCTCCACTGCAGTTGTGGTATGTCCCTCGTCATCCCCACATGAAATACAGGTGGATGGACTTTATTAGGCGGGATGGCGTGAACAGGGCATAGACCAATGAAACCCAGGGGGAGAAGAAGCTGCAGGAACTGTCTAGCAGCCAGGCAGAATCGAGGATCAGGTGAGTATTTCTTCTTTTGAGCTCCTAGAGAGAAATAAACAGGTAACACTTGCAGTGCGGGGGTAGCATCACTGCAAGGGTTAATGTTTCTAAAACCTGGAGTTCATTTTTAACTCTTCAGAGAAGATAAGGTAAGTAACTGGGTCTGATATAACTGGGTAACTTATAACTGGTAAGTTATAAACAGGCTTATATATACCATACACATAAAAAGTCAAATAAGCATCAAATTCAAACACAGTATAACTTTTCTTTTAACCTAGACAAAAACAAGCAGTTCACCATTGAAGTGCGGGGGTAGCCCCACGGCAAGGGTTAATAATTCTGCTCTGAGTTTTTCTTTAAAGCACATTACAATACAATACAATTTTATTTCTTTATATCCCTGTGATCCCGCACACAGACTTGTATTGCAGACGAAGAGATAGAGTTTGTCAGACTAGATCTGTTGTTAAATGCTGATCACTGATGTGTTGGGTCTAATACTACTGTATGTTGGACTGTAACTCTTTTTCTGCCCACCTTGTGGTCTCATTCCTTCTGCTGCCACATGATAGTCCCACCTGTGCTTCCTCTTATATTAAAAAAACTGAAATCCAACAGGGAATTGGGATGCCCTTAAATCTGAAATATGGTTACAACAGGTTACTGCACTTTGCGCATTATTTTTGTTCTATTCAATGTCTAAAGTAAACCATGCCTGACTGTATGTATACAGTATGTTAAAGACCCGGCTGTTACAAAGGTCCTTTGACTGGCTTTTTGTAAACTCTGATTTGATTAGTTGCTGCATGAGCATGCCATTTTACACATCTTGTTCACATTTTAGACCAATCTAAGAGCAATCTGGCTCAGAGGTTCGGGTAAGTAGAACTTTTTTTTATTTTAGTCCCTAGACACTAATTAATTAACCCTTGCAGTGCTGGAATAGTCCCACTGCAAGGGTTAATAGAGGTTTTGGATGGAGTTCTTCTGTTATGTGTGTTGCACTAAGGTAGCCCATTTATTTTAACGGGGTAGCTTAATGCACTAAAAAAGGTGCATGTAATATTTTCTGTAACACAGCGCACTACAGCACAGATCGCATTGGGGTGATATTCAGAATCAACATAGGTTACCACTGTGTAATGCTGTGAATGTGCACTTAATGTCTGCCATGGGTTCAACTTGAAATTTTCTTGTGATGCTCCAAATAAAGATTATATTGTACATATAGGATGTGATTAGGACATTTCCCTCAGTAAAGGTCCCCACACACCTTACGATAATTGTACGATAATCGCGTGAAATCCCGCGATCGTAAGGTGTGTGGAAGCCGTGCGACCTCTACTACTGTAAGTTCGCACGAGTTTGAACTTACGGACATGTTCGAAAACCCGCCGAGCATCGTACGACGTTCGGCGGGTTTGTGGCATGTCCGTACGATAACAGCCGTTAACCCGCCGAGCATCGTTCGATAACAGCCGTACGGGCCGGTGTGCGCATGCGCACACTGCCCGTTCGGCATTGCGGTCATCGGAAGCCCGCCCCTCAGGGGGCGTGGCTTGCGATCATCGCAAGTACGATCTGCCTATGCAAGATAGGCAGATCGTACGTTTTTTTGAGTACCTTACAACCATCGCAAGACGAAAGTCGTGCGATGGTTGTAAGGTGTGTGCCCAGCCTAAGAAAGACTATATACAGTATATGATAAGCAAACAAAAGGACCTCACCCAGATGAGCTGTAGCTGGAAGTATTCACATTGGGTTTTGTACTGTTTAGCGAGATTCCAGGACTGCAGGAATGAAGGCCTGAATTTGGCGAGGACGGTCTGCTGGAGCTCCCAGGGGAACAAGATGAAGTTACTGTAATACAAGAATCCATGAATGCAAGCTTCATAGGCGCACATATTATGAATTCATCTATACATTATAATAGCTCCTGTTTCCAAAATTGATTTTAATTTTGATCCCACTTTATATTTTAGACCTGAACTCTAAATATTGTCCAAATATAAGAGTCGTGTGTTCTTACTTGAATCTTGGTGTGCTTTGTGTATTTCTTCCAAATCTGTGCGATAAGCCAGTGCAAAACTTTACCTCTGTGCAGGAGCTTCCTTCTATTAAAGACCGGTCAGTGCTGCTGTCTCTTTCTCTGCTGCAGGGTGACTGGTCTTGTTTCCGCCCCCTTCTGTAGCATTCTGCAGGCAGCATGTAGTAGGTGGGGCCTGCTGAGTCCCTCCCACAGCTCTGCTGTCAGCAAAGGCTATGTACAGCACGGCGATGATGTCACTGCCACTGTTACTCTCAGGTAATATGTGGGTTGCAAAGGCATTTGGTGCACACTAAGTAGATTTATATCCTCTGTGGCTATTGTGGAATATATTTATATGAAAGTGTTTGTGCCTTTCAGCTTTAATTTAGTAATTTATGAAACACACACCTACCTATTTAAATTATGGATAGATGTTTGTGACTGGAATCACCCACATGCTTCATACATTTCTCAAGAACATCAGTGTCACAATCTCTCCACCAGAATGCCAGACTGCACTCCGAACGGTAGCTACTGTATTACAAAGCAAGCAAGAGAGTCTCACTTCTTACCCATCTCAGGTGTAGCATGCCACCTGATACCCAAGTGATATGTGTATTCTTATTTTGTTATAGCAATACACTATTTTTGTGGTGTTGTCTTCAAATATTTTTTTTAGTTTTAATTGGCTCAATTCACAAAACTAACACAACAGGATAAGGATCCTTATTTTGAAGCCCAGCTCACACTGTTATACTGCAGCAAAGCACAAAACTCCATGTTATAAGTGTTGGTGTGTTGCAGGGCCATTCATTATTTACAGAACCCCAACACACCTTACCATTGCACTTGCATTGCAGCTTCACAATGCACTGGTGGACTGTGTTACACAAAATAGTACATGCACCGTTTTTAGTGCATTTTGGAGTGTTAAACATCCTTGCTTTACACGTGTGTTAATACACTACATCAGTGTGAATCCAGCCTAAGGGCTTGTTCACAAATGTCCGGACCATGTCTAGACCAGAACAAAAAGCAAAGAAAAGGAAAAAGCGCACTACCGGGGGGTCCAAAGAAACTGGAAGGGGTCACTTAGGCTAGGGGTACAGTGTGCAAGCTCTTTGCAAACAGGGAGAGGTACCCTGTGATGACAAAACCAAAACAACCTATGTATTAAGAGCGCTACTACTGTTGGTATAAGGTTATTGAAAAAAACTCTCAAAAACTCACTTGGTATATGGTTATTGAAAAAAACTCACATTTGAGAAGTCCTTGGATGTTCTCTGGGGGTGATAGGATGGAATCCTTGGAGAAGTGAGGCACAGTAGAATACAGTGGTGTGGACGGCTACGAGGATTCGTGGAGAACGAGCAGCTATCTCACGGCGGGACTCAGCTGGCCAGGCTGAGCCGTAGCGGCCAGACGTGCTCTGTGGAAGGATGCTATGTGACCGTCGGCGGGTATACGAGACGTAACGGTGATGGCAATGAGAGTGTGCTCTCCGAGTGTCACAGTAGGGATAGTGAAACAATTGCCGGTGAAGTGTACGGGGTAGATCGCTACGCGTTTCGAGGCATAAGCCTCTTTGTCAAGCTCGGGTGAAGAACGGAATTGCAGGAAAGTCACAATTTTAAAAAATGACAGCTGGGCGGAGACAGCTTCAATCGCACTGTCCTGGTAGGTGCAGTGGTATAGTGGGGCGGATCGAGTATATGAGCACGCCTCATAAGCCTAACGGGCGGCACTTGGCTTGTTTTCTGCAGTTTGCATCTCACTTTCGATCTGTCATGCAGGATGCAGTGGGTTAAGGGATTCAACTATATTGCCTGCCGAATATATGGACAGGGACTTGTTATTTAGGACTAGATATAAGCATAAAAACATTAAAAGTTTTATTTAAGACGAATGTGACTTCAACCTTTATTATTGTCCATATTTTTGATCAAATACTATTGGAAAATAATACTATTTAAAAATACAAAAGGATAAAAGGGGGTGTTGGTTGGAATGGAATGCCGCTATTATTGATGCACTCAATATCAAGTGTAATTAAAAAACACTTGATAGGCTTGAATGTAAATATTAAAGAAATGCATATTTATATATATATATATATGTGTATATATAAATATATTAATTATGCATTTCCTTCATTTTTGTAACAGGTGATCCTTTAAGTCTTGGTCTGATGAGAAGCCAATCAGAGCCTGTTCTGCCAAAATCATAACTGTTAAATCACCTGTCAATGATCATTCAGTAACACAATTTTTGGGCGTAAAGTTCACAGCAAAATCTGACCACTCCAATTCTCTGGCTGCATCCCCGTCACAGAGATCCCATAGGTGCAGGCAAAACAAGTGCGTGTTCACCTTCAGTCCATTCAGCTCAAAAGACAGCCGCACACCACCGGATCTTCAATTGTAAATCCAATATGTATTGTAATACAAGTGTAAACCACAGGCATGCTCCCCATTACAACAAGAGTCCTCTGGAGGACTCTTGTTGTATTAGGCCTGATTCACAGCTGAGCATTTTTTTTGGCACGTTTCCACGCACATAAATATGCAGAAACGCACAAAACACAAAAGTCAATACATTCCAATGTTAAAAGAGAACTATGAGGTGAGTGCTTTTCACTCATCCTCATAGTTCTAGCCGACCTGTGACAATGAAACTGTCACAGGTCGGCTCAGTAGATCAGGAAATGAGCGAACACATTCTCGATCTTGTCACGGCAGAGAGCCATGACAGGGGAGGGACTGGATTCCCCCTCCCCGCTCCTCCAGCGCTGACTGGCGGGAACGGACGGGGGAGGGGGCGGGTACAGCTGGCCCTGCCTCTAGATAGGCAGAGCCAGCTGTCACTCTGCAAGTTGGGCGGATCCAGACATAATTGTCGGTATCCGTTTCAGCTGCGGCGTCTCAGTATACCGCGAGCTGTGGCTCGCGGTATGCTGAGCTTAGGGTGACGGGAGGACGCTAGTTTGTGTCCTCCCGTTACCCTTAGGAGAACTATGGGGAAAAGCTATGGGGAAAAATGTTCTCCTTTAAACATTCACACCTGCACAGACAAAAACATGCAATGTGAGAAATTCTAATTGTGGTTGTAGCAGGGAACGTGTGGAAAAACGTGCGTTCACTAAAATTTTTGACCGCGGGAGCATGTCTGTCTCTAGGGAGCATGTCTGTGGTTTACACTTGTGGATTACAATAAATATTGGATTTACAATTGGAGATCCGGTGATGTGCGGCAGTGTTTTCACCACAGTTGGAGGGCCACAGTTTGCCCTCCCTGCTAAATTGCAGCGTTTTAGCGGATGGGATAGTGTGAACAGGCCCTAACACTCCTGTAGCCTTGTAAGTGCAGACTGCAGGCTCGTTCTACGTTTATATTTTATTATCACTTTTTTGGTATTGTGTAAAAAAAATACACACAATAATTTTAAAACACCTTAATTTTGTGTGTAAACAATTTCTCCATGTGTTATTGCAGCATCATAATGTTAGCAGTTTTAAAAGTAAAATGAAATGCTCTACTTTGTATTTACATTACATTACAAGGCTCATTTCACAAAGATTTAACAGAACAATAACAAGCTTTATTTTTAGTGGTGTGACTGTAATTTTCAAACCTCATTGGACTAAGTGGAAAATAATTTTTTGAGGCTATGTTCACACCATGTTCAGACCAGATCTTTAAATGCAGTTTTTACAACGATTTTGCCTCGCTCCCGAGCTGTTTTTTTAGCTTAAAAAGTTATTTCATGTGCATTTGCATGTGTTTTTTATGCATTTCCATGCATTCCAGACCAGAGAAAATCAGACAAGCAGTATTTCTTTTTGTCTGGACTGGAATGGACTGCGTGAACAGAGTCCAGAAATACCATAGGGATACATTGGAATGCTTTTTGGTCCTTGAACATACAGTTCAACTGTTCTGGTCTTGCCTGCCGAATATATGGACAGGGACTCGTTATTTAGGACTAGATATAAGCATAAAAACATTAAAAGTTTTATTTAAGACGAATGTGACTTCAACCTTTTATTATTGTCCATATTTTTGATCAAATACTATTGGAAAATAATACTGTCAATGACAAGATCACCAGGTGAAAGCGAAGGGGAAAAAAAAAAAACCCTTTGAAGTATTTTGCCATAATGTGCCTGTTCGCACAGCATACAAGCACATTATAGCCGAATTACCTTGAAAGCAATCCCCTCCAGTACTGCGCTGTCTGTGATACCCTTTGTCACCCGCGCTTACATCTTCGAAGTTCAGCTTTTTCTAGACATGTGCACTGCCAAAAAATTTGTTTCGTTTCGTTTTAAATTCGGATTTGTGTTATTTCGTTTTTCAGGATTCGGGTGTGAAAGTCAATTCGGATTCGGAATTCGGATTCGGACGAAATTCGGTAGCGTTAGTACGAACGTTCGTTTCGTTTTCTGTTCTTATTCGTTTCTTATTCGTTTCTTGTTCGTTTGCAGCAAAAGTGACATTTGAGGGGGAAAAAATATTTTTCTCCTTCTCTAATGTCACTTTGCTCCAACGAACGAAACGAATAAGAAACGAATACGAACAGAAAACGAAACGAACGTTCGTGCGAACGCTACCGAATTTCGGAAATGGAAATTCGGATTCGTTTGCATTCGTTATGTCTGTAATTCGGAATTCGGATACATCCGAATGTCCGAATTTACGAAAATTCGTCCGAATTTCGATTCGGAACGAAACGAATCGCACATGTCTAGCTTTTTCTGCCTCTTAATTGGCCAGGCCAGCATGATGTAACTCCTATGCATGCACACGGTAGGAACTTTATTTCAGCACAGCACCTTGATGTTTTGCATGCACGGCTCAGTGCACAGAGAAAACAAAATTCTGACAGGTAGGTAAGAGAATTTCTACCAGAAGACACTTACAAAGTCTATTCTGCTATATAAAACCTGACTGTCAGTATTTAAAAAAAATACTTTAAAGATTGTTAAACTTCTATATATTAAAGTTTTATTTTGGGGTTTAGATTCACCTTAAAAATACTCATTACAAAACTAGGTTTGCAATATAGAACATTGGGAATTATTAATTTTACCATAGTAACATTTAGCAGTACTATTGGCAAAAGTTTTATTTTCCCTCCTGTCTTTAATAATTAATGCATACCAGCATATTAACAAATTACATTTCATTATTGTTTCAGATGTCACACATACAACTTAAATATCTATTACATTTTGATAAATAAATGATTCTGCAAGGTTAGTTATTGGGTTGGCATCCGCAGTGTATGTGTAAATATTCTCTCTGTACTGTTATCTTACCTGTGCTGGTCATTGTGCTATGTACTGGAGTGATAGCTAAAGACCCCAAAGAACCAGATGATACCTGACACAGAAAAGAATATCATTATAATTAAATTACAATATAATACTTTCAACTACTGCCGACATCACATGAAACCATCCAATATTTCTTTCAATATTGTGAATGTGTTTAAATTGGAATGCCCACTTGATCTCATTTTAATCTAGACATTGATACAATCCATGTGAAGCCAGGGAAATTAGACCAGTCACAAGATACAACTCGTGCTGTGTAATTTCCTCTATATCTTTCAATGTGCGTGCAAAACTGCGAGGATTCACAAAGAACAGCGTCTGAACCAGTGAACACAGTGCTCTGGATTTTCTTAGAATCAGGGTTGCCACAAACATGCCATGTGTTTTCCCCGCATTGTTTTAACGCGCACCAATGCACACGTTGTGGCACACGTTCACACGCACAAAAAGTGTGAATAAGACCTGAGATTTTTATAGACAGCTCTCCTATGAATTCCTAAAGTCCCTAGACTACTTTGGCAGCTAAAGTTAAAGTGAAAATCCAGGAATTTGAAAAGTTTAACCTTGCAGTGGGGGCTACCCCAGCATTGCAAATGTTAAGTGCTCATTTTGTTTAGGGAGTAAAAATAAAGACGATATACTCACACGATAATCGGACCTGCCTGGCTGCTAGACCAGTCCCTGTAGCCTCCTCTCCCCCGGGCTCTGGCAGTCTAAGGATCTGTGATGTCAGCTTGTCTAATACAGTCCATTCACCTGCATTAGACGTGAGGACGCCAAGGGACATTTTACAGCCAAAGCGGAGGGGGAAACAGGTGAGCAGTCACTGCCACAGGACTGAGGATCAGGTGAGTGTTTCTTCTTTATTATCACCCCTAAGGAAAAATTAGCAGTTAACCCTTGCAGCGGGGCTATTCCCACACTCAAAGTCCTGGAGTTCTTTAACAAGAAGGAAGTGGCACTGAACAGTAAACAGTTGGTCAAAATAAGGCTAATTCACCAATCCAACATGTGTTCATCAGTTTAGTGTTATCAGTGATTAAAGGAGAACTATGGGGTCAGGGCTTTTCCCCATAGTTCTCCTTAGGGTAACGGCAGGACACAAATTAAGGGCTGTATCCTAATGGATACGCGCGGGCGTAGGGCATTTTTCAGCACGTTCCGACACGCTGAAATACGCCCAAGTGAGAACCATGCCCATAGCAAATAATGGGATTTCACTTGCTGGGCGTTTTACAGCGCGTCGATCAGCGCTGTAAAATGCGCAGGTGTAAACCCGGCCTTAATGGCTCTAAAATTATTGCTCTCACTCCGTTTGCAGCGATATGCAACATGTGTGGCACGTAGGCACACCTGACGCATATATGCGTGTGTATTAGGGGGACGCGGACTTAAACAAATTTTTAATTTTTTTTTTTACATACAACTTTATTGCTATTACATGGGGGGGCTAAGAAGCCCCCTATGGGATAGCCAATTTACCTGACAGGTCCTCTTTATGGAGACATCAGGGGTCTCCAAGACCCCTAATGTCACCTAGGGACCTCCAGAGAAGACAACGGCAGTGACAGGTTCTGATACAAGCGATTGAGTGTCTCTCGCGACGCTCGATCGCTTGACTGTAAAGCTCCCGGCCGGCCGGGAAGCTGCTCGTCGGCCTCCACCGTCTGCTCGTCACAGACGAGCAGAGGAGTGGATTTTTTTTAGCCCTGTATACCAATTTTTCCCAAAACAGAATATTTATCTATATATATATATATATATATTGTATTGTAACAATATACAGTATGCAATTTAACTTTCAGTGTGTACATAACATCTGCTGTGTTATTTTCTGTTCTGCGATTGCCTTCTCTCATTTTACTAGTTTGTGTCTAGTATTAGTAGTAAATATTATTATTTACGTATCATGATCCCATGTGGTAGTGTTGCTGGTGCTTATTTTGTTGTGATACGTGAGGACAGCTTCTAGTTCCATAGGTATGTTTATCGCGTGGTATAACTTGATTGATGTGTGTGTTATTTTGACTGCATTACTTATTATACCTCACACCAATTTTCTTGTCAAAACGTTCAATTTACAAACATAAATATTGACTACTGGTATGGCATCAGCATCTCATCGCGTGACATGAATATTTAACTATTGAAAGGCTCGACTGCTCATAAGTCTGCATTATACCTTAACTTTAGGGCCTGGTTCACACCTGGGCGTTTTTCAGCGCGTTCCTACGATCTGTAAAACGCTCAACATGTGAAAACCAATGATTGCCTATGGGCATGGTTCCCACCTGGGCGTTTTACAGCGCGTAGGAACGCGCTGCAAAACGCCCTACGCCCAAAGAAGTACAGGAGCTTCTTTGGGGCATATTTGCTGTGCGTATCCATTGGGATACAGTCAGGTAGCCCTCGGAAATGCACGAAAAACACGAATCGCTGTAAAAATGCACGACAAACGCGCATATTCGATATGCCTAGGTGTGAACCCAGCCTAAATGTCTTTATTGTCTTCTTCCCTCAATCAACATCTCATAGAACCTTACAATTCTCATCATTCAGAAGACAGCTATATGTTAAGCTAAATAACTAGTGGAGAATATTAACCAGTTGAAGTCCGCGGTGTTGAGCCCCCTTCCCATATAGGCCATTTTTCAGTATTCAGCGCTGCAGTACTTTGACTGACATTTATTCCGCCATGCAACGCTGTACTGAAATAATTGTAACAAAATTTTTTGGGGAACAGATAGAGCTTTCTTTTGGTGGTATTTAATCACCACTGGGGGTTTTATTTTATTTTTTACTATATTAAGGAAAAATGACCGAAATTTAAAAAAAATTATTTCCCCTATATTAAATGATAAAACATTTATTATTACCCAATCAAAATATAAAAGACGGGGTCACGTCGAGTAAAAAGACACTAAACATGTCAAGCCTTTTTTGAGGTTTCACGTGCGCACATGAAACCTCAAAAAACTATAATACCCAAAATTGGCCATAGGCGACGCTTTAAAAGCTTTTACCGCTCATCAGTTTAGTGTTATCAGTGATTGATGGCCCTAAAATGATTGCTCTCACTGCGATGTTCATACGGCGATATGTAACGTGCGTAGCGCAATTGTCGTTTTTGCGCGCTGGTGCACCGGACGCATATTTACGTTTATATGTGCGTAAACGTGGGCGTGGGGAACTTAAACATTTTGGGGGTTTTTTTTAAACTTTTTTTTATATGTGACTTATTTTTTTTAACTTTTTTTTATTTATATATATATATATATATATATATATTTTTTTTTTTAAACTTAATGTTATTGCTATCACATAGGGAGCCGATCGTGTATATGTTAAACAGCCGGTAACGGCTCTTTACATTTGCACGGGTTTCTTCTGCCCATGCGCACGCGCTAGAGCAGAAAAAAAAATGCCGTCTGGAGACGTCAACCCGCCAATGCAGCTGTACCGTCCGTTTTTTTTCAACGGGCGGACGGTAACTGGTTAAAGGGTATGTACTGGGGATGCTCGGATACCGATACTTGTACTCGCCCAAATACTCCTGATGCTTATTCCGCTACCAGAACTTCCACTATCAGGAAGCCGAGTGGCGATTCATTACATGCTCCATGGTAACAAGGGAGCATGGAGCCGGCTTCCGAGCCAATCAGGAAGCCGGCTTCATGCTCCCTCGTTACGAGTCATTACCCACGCCCCTGCTCCGTGATTGGTTGGAAAGCTGGCCAATTAAGAAGCCAGGCGCCGAGTCATTGCCCGCCCCCCAGCTTCCTGATTGGCCAGAAAGCCGGCTCCATGCTTCCTCGTCACCTGGTGACTTCTGGTATCGTTATTCGCTATTGGCGAATACCCAAAACAAATATCGGCACTCATACTCTATACCGAAAAACCAGTATTGGTGCATCCCTAGTATGTACACCTTAACAACTCTTCTAACTTCTCTTATTTGGTTATTTCTGGTCCATTAAGTATACTATTGAAAGTTTGTGTATATCTTTTGAATAAGTGCAAATAATACTTGTTGAACCTGCCAGAAATTCTGTCAGCTGATAACATTTTGTGCACTCTGCCTGTACTGCATTCTTGTAGGTTACACTTTTACTAGCTATCTCTGAGGAATACAGAACGCTTGCCCTCTATGTTATGGAGAAGAGACTGAGGGTGAACTGTTTGTAGACATATCCTGTAGTGACAATGCTGCTTCTCCATAGAGACAGTATGGTGAGTGAGCATTGTCATCCTAGGCCAGGTAACATAAAAGGTAAAAAGCCTCACATCTAAGGACTGGTAAGCTACAATACAAAAACAAAAATTGTTTACTGGGTTAACAAATGTTTTAAAGGAAACCTGTTAATAGGATTGTTTTTCAAACTGCTCCTGCAAAAGAAGATAATCATTATTTACCTCTATGGTGAGCAGTACTTCAGATCTCAGCAAACCTTGCTGAAAAATCCTCTATATCTGACACACTTCCTGGAGTGTCAGATGCCTTGTCCCCTGCCTTGCACTGCAGTTGCTTCTTCTGGCCCTATGCCACAATAGTCATCTAAGGGCTAGTGGATGGAACCATACGCAGGGGGCTCAGGCATCCAACATTCCCAGAAGTATCAGATGTGAAGATTCTGGCAGAGGCCATAGAACTTTGAGAGAGCAAATATCCAAGGCACTGCCTGCAGAGGGGTAAGTATTGTTTCATCTTTTGCAAGGGTAAAGTTGTAAAAATAAAGTCTCTTTAACAGAATAAGCATCTGATACCTACATGCTTGCTCTTTATTTGAAGATGGACAAATGCAGAATATTTTAGGTGCATTCAGCTTGCATTTGAGATTAGTTCTTTCAGAGGTGCTTTTGACTTTTATCTGATCTGGATTTGACCCCTTCTAAGCTATATTAGGGATCTATGAATAGAGCCCCTGCTGATGGCAACAGTACAGAATGAATGTCACTATTGTGACATCTTTGCCCATTCAGTTTTTTCTCCAAAAAAAAAGGAAAAATAGTAAACTAAGAGGACCCAGGTTAAGTCTATGGGGAGCCAGATGTAAGTGAACATGTGGCCATTAAAATTCAGTTACCTCTAAATACTCAGAGGTAACTGAATGTAAAAGATGAAGGTCTGTTTACGTCTGCCGACTCATAGACTTACATTGAGTTTCCAATCAGGTCTGCCTCAAAACTGACAGACGGACCCGATCAGAACGCAGTGTGACTGAGGCCTTAAGTTGCTTCAAGCTGCTTTTGCATTCCCAATGGCTTGTAGGCTTGTATTGAAAGAAAAGCAGTTCTAAGCCAATCATAGGGTGTGTAAAAAACACATTGGGTCAAAATTGCAATTTAACATAACTATTTTTACTTTTTAATACATGCTAGTGTATGGGCAGCTAAGTCCAAATGGACAGAGGTCCTTTTACACCTGGTTACCCCCGACTCTGGCCAGGTCCGAAAAAACAAATGGAACAGAGTTCCGTTTCGCTGGGTAGGGGGTAATCTGATGTAAACGTACACATGTTCGGCAGTATTAGTTCTTGTAATTGAGGAAAAAACTGGAGGGACACAGATGTCACATTAGTGACATCCGATCTGTACTGCTCCAGTCAGGATCCATGCGCGGATCCCTCCGGATCAGCCTGTGTGAAAGGGGCCTTAGCAGGATTCATCCATTTCTTCTTGTTTGCTTTGCTTTCAATGTTTCTATAACACATAGATTGATTTTTACTGAACTTTTATGTTTGAATAGCATGCACAAGACTACACATAGCCGACTGTCATTTATACAGTTCAGTAAATATGACAAGTACTCGATTGTAGACAGTTTTCAATCTTACCATTCTTGAATTATAGATAGGAGACTTCAGAGGCAAGTTAATTGGACAGTTAATTCTTTTTTCCTTCTGGCGACGATTACAGAACCAAACCCGCACCACTTCCTTCTCCATAGCCAACTGTTCAGCTATCATGCTGATTTCCTCTGAGCTTGGCTTTGGGTTCTGGAAGAGGAAATCGACCATGTTTGTAAAGATAACTGACAGTAAATATGTGGAGACTTATAAAACACATACTTACATCTTGAAATCGTTTCTCCAAAGTCAGACGTATGTTAGTCTCTATACTTGTCCTTTTTTTCCTTTTCCGTCCAAACATCTCACTTAATTGCGGATATGTTGTATTTGTTGTCATAGCAGAATCTGATGGGGCAGATTCTAAAAGGCCAAAGATAAGATAATGAGCATATCTGTCCTTATTTCGTAGCTGAACATATTAAAGATCAACTCCTGACACAAGGCTTTCCTTTAAATATATTCCTCAATAGTCACTAAATATATAAATCCACTTTAGGTGCACCAAATACCTTTGCAAACCCAAATATTATCTTTTAAACGTATCAGTGGCATCATCATTATGAAAACTTTCAGAAATTATTAAATTAAAGCTGAAAGACACTTAACTTTCATATAAATATATTCCTCAATAACCACAAAGGATATATGTGGCTTTTCTACAGGCTTCCTGCAGAAAACTACCGGAGTGGGCAGATACAAGACCAGTTACTCTATCAAGAATCTATATTGTAAAGCGCTGCGCAAACTGTTGGCGCTATATAAATCCTGACTAATAATAATAATAATAATAATAATAAAGAAGACAGAGCAGAAATGACTGGTCTTTACTACAGGAAGCTTCTGCACAGAGGCAACGTTTTACACTGGATTACTCCAGAGATTTGAAAGAAATACACAAAGCACACTAACGTCCATAGAGGGCACTGACATGCATAAGAATTTCCTAAACTTGTCAGCGCCACCTGGGGACGCTAGCACCATGTGAAAAGCATCCTGGGCTGAACTTTTATATATGAGCACCGAAGATTCTAGTAAGAATACATGTGCCTACTGCATGTAGACAATAGTATCCCTGGAGTTCAGGTTTAAACATACAATTTCTTTTGCTACATAATATAGTACACATTAATTAATTTGTACATAATCATATCAGTATTACCTGCATCACTCAGCCACTTCTCCAAAAGAGGTTTCAGCTTACACATGTTTTTAAAACTCAGGTTAAGCGCTTCAAACCGAGAAATTGTTGTTTGGCTAAAATCGTTCCCATACAGCTTCCCCATAGCCAGGCCAACATCACCCTGTTACCGAATAAATCAAATTTTTTAATGTAAATTTTATTCATATTTGCAATATATAAAATCACAATTACATACCTTGTAATCACTATTCCGCCCCTTCCCTTCGTTAGCCGACAGAGCCACTTGGGCCGGTGTTCTATCGATAGTCCCAACTTATGGAGTTCAGGGACCGAGTTCTGGGACCGCCTGACTTCCGGTTTCCTTAGAACTACGAGGTTTGGTCAAGAAAGTTCTCGAGCACCATCCGCGGCATTGCCCTATATACATACACCACAGCAATAAAGTACTAAAATTAACTAGGATCACACTAATCCAGCACGTTATTAAGCCGGAGATAGAGCTGGGCACCAACCCAGTTAGCTTGAATGAGTTAGGAACAGGTAGGGTTCACATCTACATTAAAGTATACCTGAACTCAAAAAGTGAATATATATTATAGGGAAAATCTATAAATGATAATTGCTTGTATACAACATTTTTTCTTTTTGTCTTGAATTCCTCCTAATAAAAATAGCGGTGCACTTCCTGGTATGTGGGAGTGTGCCTAAGCATTCCTGTGCCTATAGCCTCATAGCTGTATACAGTATATGCAGTGTGAGATCTAAGGCACTTAATCCTCTGACTTCTAGTCCCAGGAGATTTGGAGTGAGATTTGGTGATGTAACTACTGTGCTGGTCACTGTTCTCCTTCATGGAGGATCTGGTTTTGGTTCTCTTGGAAGTCTGCCAGACCCAGATTTTTGGCTTTCAACAAACTTCCAAGTGAACCTTTCCCAGGCCAGTTCATTCAGTTCATGCACTGGTGATTAGTTCTTTGCCCTCTGCTTGTT
This sequence comes from Nanorana parkeri, assembly GCF_000935625.1. NCBI lineage: Eukaryota > Metazoa > Chordata > Amphibia > Anura > Dicroglossidae > Nanorana > Nanorana parkeri. The sequence continues at coordinate 73,763 of NW_017306663.1, forward strand.
TTATTTGTGCACAGCTTCCAGAGCTCAGTTTCTCCTCTGTGGAGGATATGATTGTGGCAATTCTAGAACACAGGGTTATGGGAGAGTTACATCTGAGTGTTGTATAATAATGTAGTGATTAAATGTATTTGCCTTTTGGTTTTGACTGAAATATGATCATTTTTGGTATTATAGGACCTCTGTGTACCTCAGCTCTTTTCTCCAAATGGCTACCTAAACTGATGACAACATTGCAGGGATTTTCCCTTTGGTTTTATAGATGCACTTCTTCCTTCAAACGGTCACGCCAACGTAACAGGTCATTAAACACTTATGTATAATACACTGTACCATTATCTTAATCTATGCCATGTTACATAATATGATACATTTGTATACTTACCTTCATGTATATCTGTCTATATAGAGTATCTTCCTTCCTGCTAAAGAAGCCCCTATATTGGGCGCGAAACGCGTTGAGGAACATTGGCATCCCTTGATACCATGACACCGTGACAATATCGCATTTTTTGGACTCTATATGGTCTTCAGATAAGTTATCAATATTGCGGGTATCTTTATAAGGGAGGTCTTCATTGTATGACACAACACGAAGGAAGGATCACTTTTTTAAGTGTTTTATTATGCACAATCAAATTTTCTTTTATATGTATTTGTATAAAATAAAGATGTCATCTTAACATACTTTTGTGCTATATTAGTGGTGTTTCTGACACCTTAAAAGCCCTTATCTTTGCTGCATTATTATAATTTCATTTTTGGGTGTGGTATCGCCTTTGCTCCATATTCATCCCCAAATTCTATATATTACATCTGAGTGTTGCTGATATTGCAAACTCCTTGTACAAAAATAGGAATCCGAAGAGAGAATACTGGAGGAAATAGCTTTCTCTGTGGCTTTTTCTTTCAGCTTTGGAACAATACTGCATCAGGCAACTCTGCAGTATCCTAACCTCTTAGTGCTGTCACGGAATGCAGAGAATGAGATGGAGTTTAATCAGGGTCATTAAAATTTAATAGAACTGTAGTGATTGAAAAGAAAAAGAAAACAACCCTTCCCTCCCCTCAAAGTATATTTTCTTTGTTTATTACCTAGCTCCAATAAATTGCAGATAGTTTTTTTAGAGAGTATACAGCATCCTTTCCCTGTCCATGGTCCCAAGGGAACCTACATCCAAATTCACCACCATACTAATACACATATTAGCAGCATGGCTGATTTATGAGGTAAAGACGTGAAGTTATAGTGCTTGTAAGGTTAAATTCAAACATTTGCACATGTGATTGTGAACTCCCTTCAGTGTCATGTCCCATTTTCTTATCTATCTCTTTATTCAAACCTGATGATTCTGACAGTAAAATTGCTTCGGGGCCTATCCTCCCTATTTGTGGCATCGCTATAACGCTATAATACAGTACGTCATGACTAGGGATTAGCTCATGCTGGGACCAAACCCGATCTGAGCCTAAGCTCCTCCAAACCCGGAAGCACCCCAAGGCCACCCTCCCAATCATCTGTGGGCTGGGGCATTCCCTGCCCTGCAGCTGAACATAAACAAAGGGGTGGTGTCAGTGACCTTATATGGCCAGATGGCTATAGTATGTCATTGTCATTGAGCAAATATAGCTATGTGGTCACATAAGGTCAAAGGTGTCAGTGTATTCTACCCCTTTGCTTACGTGCAGCTGCTGGTGGGAAATTCCCCCGCCACAGCTGGTTGGGTGGAATGTTTTTCCATGTTCGCATCTAAGCTTATCCTTAGTCATGATGCAGCCATTTCCCCAGCATTCGCCTTTGATGATGTGTGCTGACCAAGAGGCTGGTGTCCCCCACAGCTACTGTATCATGGCCAGCCCTGTCTTTCCTCCTTGCTGATTGGCAGAAACAGTGGAATCAAGGATCCTGGCAAATGTAACTGGAAGTGATGTTCCTATCCCTACCCACTCCAAAGTTATAAGATAGCAGTCACATGACCACTGGAAAATTTTGAGCATACCTTTTACTAATTGACAGTACATAAAGTTGGAACAGAGAGAGTGCCAAACACACATATCAAGAGTCCAAAAATATATAGGGGTCTTTTCACTAAGCTGTCGTAGGCAGCCGAGTGAATGAGCGACCTGAAGCGAAGTGACCCGAATACTGTTCGGCTACTCACTTCAGGCTGGTATGGCTGATTTCAGCCATATATCGGCTGAAATCAGCCGTACATCGGGTGGCTTTGCGTGGCTTCGGGTCGGCCGAACATGGTTTCCGCACTGATTTCAAAAGGTCGGTTTTGGGCGTTTTGAATTGTGTTTCAGAGCTGAAACGCAATTAAAAACTCCCAAAATTGCACTGATCAGCATGGTTCCATTGAAAGCTGTTTGGAAACCGTGCAGATCACAACGCAGAAAAAAGCTCAGGGAGCAATTCGGGCAAGAGGTCATTCATGTCGGCGGATCTGCATGGCCAAATCCGCGCGGCTGAACCTGCCCTGTTGTGAACAGGGACTTATACAGTATACTATCTCAGACTCTAAAATACTCTAATGTACATCAGCATTTTGGATACTCTTTCTTTTTTTTTTTTTTTTTACCTTGCATTAGCTTATCATGCTGTTCACCAGACGGTGGCACTGTAACACCATCTTCCTATACAGCACCAAATATTACTTATTCTTGGATTCTACCCAATAAGCATGAACAAGTAATCTATATTTTATAGGAGTATGTTTTTTAGCTACCTGTCATTTTAGCACTAGGTCTAAAATTTAAAGTAATAAATACTGGAGAAAAGCAATTGTTAATTTACTGACCAAAATTCAATAAATATAAATAAATATCATTAGACTTCACTTGCTCCTGGTGGATGGACAGCCTTTCATTATCATTCCACAGGATTGCTGAGTAATGCTAAAATTGTTATTATAGAAAGGCACTGTCATTTCACCAGTGGCGTAACAATCACCATAGCGACCCAGGTGGCCAAAATGGGGCCCGGGGCACAGTGGGGCCCAGCCAGATGCCGTGCGGGCCGCCTGGGTCGCTATGGGATCCTCTGCTGGTGGCTTTCACTGGAGGCTGAAGACAAACACGCCGCTGTTCAGATCACTGACAGTAATCTGTGCAGCAGCGCGTTCCTCTCCACAGAGTCAATGAGAGCCAGCAGCGACGGTGGAGCACGCTGGACCTGGCAGTGGAGGAGGAGGCGGGGCCCAGTGATGAAGAAGGAGGCGGGGCCCATCAGCGACCGTGGATGAAGAGGAGGCGGACCGGTAAAGAGTGCGACCAGCCCACCTGAGGGTGACCCTGCAGAGCCCACCATAGAGAGTCTATGGTGGGTTCTGCAGGGTCACCCTCAGGTGGGATCTCGAGTGGGCTCTGCAAGGGGTATAACGGGGGCCCCATAACATTTTTTGCTATGGGGCCCTGTGATTTCTAGTTACGCCCCTGCATTTCACTATACTGCTACACTGATGGAGAAGTCTGCAGACATGGATGAAGCTTTCTATGTAAACTACCCACAAAAAGCTGCATTTATAAGGACACATGTGAGAGGAATATACTTTTAGTACATTACTTGAAAAAGTATTAAACAGGTTTCTACTCTGATAACCAACCAATGTGTCACACTGATGCACCTTCTCAGAACACGGCTTTATATCTTATTTTGGAATAGCTGTTTACTTAGTGAGCAGCTTATTGGAAGACTACGGCTTAGCTCACACTTAACTTTATGAGGTGGGTTGCGTTGACACTCACATTAGCACTGTGCATTAACATGCGCTAGATTAGATAATGCACCTCAACGGCCCGAAAATTGGACCCGCACCATTTTTGGCAGTGCAATACATATTAGTATTTTGCCAAGAGTTTCGCTGCAGTGCAGCGCACTTGAGGCAGCATGGTGTGTTGGGTGTAACACTGCACCATTGCAAGTAGCAAGAAGTGCTGTGCATTGCAGTAACACATAGAGTAACATGCACATTTCCACAATGCAATAGTGTGACTAGGCATAAGCCGCTCTTTAACACTTGTGCAGCTGGGCATGGCAACCAATCAGCAACTCTCTTCGGTTTGTACAGTTAAAGGTGCCCATACACCTTACGATTATCGGACTAAAGTTTTCGTCCGATGATCGAACCGTCGTACGATTTTCGTACGACGGCCCCATCCTGCCCCGATTATCGCAAGGTTCAATCAGCGGTAGTTAGAAAAAAACACCTGGACGACTTGCGGTAATTGACCGCAATTATTTTCGTTTGCGCATGCGCAGTGTTAATCGTACGACTTTTGGCGGACTGAAACGCCACCAACCATGCGAACATCGTACGATCAACCAAAGTTTTCAAACATGCTTGACCGTCAAAAGTCGTACGATTGTACAGTACTATCGGTCGGGCACTCTATTCACACGTTACGATTGTCATACGAAAAGTCGATCGCATACGATTATCGTACGATAATCGTAAGGTGTATGGGCACCTTAAGATTTGAAAAAGAAAGAGAGAAGCTGATTTGTTGCCATGCACAGCTGCTCCAGATTTTGTCTGCTACAGTTCTGATAAATTCCCCCAAAGGTACTTTGTTACTGTGTATCTTGGTATGATTTCACAAACCTGAAGGCCTCATTCACACTGCTGCGCATATACGCGCGTATGTACGTATTGTACCATATGCAACATATACAAATAAATGGCTTCATACACACAGCCGCGTATGGAGACGTATATTTGCGCAGCGTATATGCGCAAAAACAGAATGGAACAGAGATGCGTCCGGGCAGCGTATCTCTGCGTATTTACGCGCACATACGCTTGTTTACACACATGTACGCGCACACATGTGTACAGCACATTAAAATTCCATTATGATTGATGCATTCTGGGATTGCATATAGTGCACGCATATATGCATATAGTTCACGCATATATGCATATACGCGCATAGACGCTCGTATATATGCGCATATACGCTCGTATATACGCGCATAGACGCGTATATACGCAATGTACATTTTTGCTTGCGTTGTGTGTGAATGAGGCCGAAAGCACATGGGGCAGCAAGGTACCGTACATTTGGGTGCCATTAACAACATTTGGCACTGCAGCACTAGCAACATCTACTATAGTCAGGCTGCATAGCAACATGCAGAGTGTAGGCCACACCATGCTCGATGTGGAAGAATTAATATGGCCGGTGAGGCCAAGGACATTGGCTTATGCTAATCGGGATGGTTACCCAGCCTCACCCAAAAAAAACAAAGATAAGCTTATTTCTTTATTCAGCATATAATTGTTGTTTGATATGCTAATGTATGCTCAGAAAGCACAACTACACAGCACAACACAGAACAAACAGGAAGCAGATACAAGAGAGATGATATCACTTAATTATATCATAGTAGATATGCCATTGTGGTAACGCTCGGACCTCAGCACACATGCATTAGTGCCATTCATATTGAATGGCACCCAAATGCAATAAGGCAACACACTGTAGTTCACTGCTGTGGGAAGCATTTATCAATTTGGTTGCAATATCAGCATCTTTTAAGCTGTCGTATCCCTGATTTCTTGTGCATTTAGTGACATATTTATTATCCTAGTGCATGGGTCATTCCTAAATACCTTCGTAAGGAGAATTGTCTCTAAATTGTGGCAAACTTGAAGGGAACCTCCTAGATGACAGCTAAATAGTCCAAAAGTGCTCAGCTGACTTGAAGATGTGAAGGTAAATTATCTTTGCGATACTTCAGAAGCACTTTTAGAATATGCAAACAGTATGGAGGTTTTTTAATGCCGCAAATGCTGGATGCAATTACTGCGCATTTTAGAAATTATGCGAAATGTTGGAAAATATGTACAGTGAGTCGCAAACACGAATATGTTGCAAGAAGACTTTAAATAATAGACTCTCAACAGAAATAAAACTTTGCGGTTAGTTAGCATGACATTTTGGTCTTTGTGCCTAAAAATGTTGCCACAAACATGTTCAGAAATTCCCCCAAGTTTGTTGTGGTGCACTAAAAAGGTCTGAAGTTTCAATGGGGTCTATTCACTAAGCTGCCGAGGGCAGCCGAGTGAATGACCGATCTGAAGTGAAGTGAGCCAAACACTATTCGGCTATTCACTTCAGGCTGGTACGGCTGATTTCAACCGTACATCAGCTGAAATCAGCCGTACATCGGCTTGCTTCGCGTGGCTTCGGGTCGGCCGAACATGCTCAGCATGTTCGGCCGACCCGAAGTGCAGAAGGAGTTCGACTCAGCCGATCCAACATCTGGATCGGCTGAGCCGAACCTCCGGCAGGCTTCTCACTGCTGTTCGGGCTATTCTTAAAGATGCCGAACAGCAGTGAGTGAATAGCTGAATGCCGCTGAGCGGCATTCGGCTCGGCTGTTCTGCTCGGTCCCTCAGACGGACCGAGCAGAACAGAAAAAGAGTGAAAAAAGTTTTAAAAAAGTAAATAGAAAACGATTGTGTGGAGCTAGCAGTGACATTTCAATTTGCAATAGGCAATAGTAAACTAGCATTGTACCCGCCTTCTGCTGATGGACCTGATGGGGAACTGCAGCAGAGGGCGGGTACAATGCTAGTTTACTATTGGCTATTGCAAATTGAAATAGCCAATAGTAATGTCCCAATGCTTTTCAATGGGAAAATTATAATTTTTTTTCTATTCTGACATCGCGTGTCAGAATAAAGAAAAAAAGACACAGCAGTGTTTCTCTCCTTGGCGGCCGGGAGGAGAGTTTGCTGTTTGGAGATCAGTGTCCCTGGTTAGCAGGTAACCAGGGATGCTGATCTCTCTGAAAGTGGCCGGAGCTAGCCGTAAGATCACGGCTGGCTCCGCCCAGCTGTCAGAAGCAGGCTGTCGGCCGGCCAAATGGCGGCCGCTCGGCCAGCTTCGGCTTTCAGCACGCCCAGCCCAATGTCTGTATCACTATGGATACAGTAGGGAATGGTTAAAACTCTTGTCAGATTCTTTTATGCCATCTATCTCTGAATGAGGAGATTTAATTTCACTTAATGTACTATAGACACCATAGAATGTGAGTGGAAATCTCTCAAATGTGAGGGGATATCCCCCTCAAGGTGTCCATACACTTTACAACCTTCGCAAAACTTTTGTCTTGCGAGGATTGTAAAGTAATAAAAAAAAAGTACGATCGGCCCATCTTGGACAGGCAGATCGTACTTGCGATGACTGCAAACGGGCAGCGTGCGCGTGCGCACACCGGCCCGTTCGGCAGTTGTCGAAGGAAGACGTGCGACCGTACAGTAGAAAAACGGTTGCACGCCTTCCATACATTTTGCGATTATCGCAAATGTATGGAATCTCGGGATTTCCCGCGATTATCGTACGATAATCGTACAGTGTATGGGCACCCTTAGACAGTTGTCACCAGGAGTGTCCACATTAAATTACTTGCCTTCCATGCCTGCTCCGGTAACAACTCAAAACTTTGGATTTTGCCTCACTTTCAGTCCAAGAAACAGGTCTCACCTGGTCAACTAGACAGAGTCCTCAGTGAGGACACAAACAACAATAAAAACAAGGATTCTAACACCTCACTGCTTAACTACTTACAGTTTTGACTTACATAGATACATTTTAAAAGTCAGCTGTAATAATGAAGTAGTGTGTAGAAGTGCAGATGAGCTAACACTACTGTTATCCAAGAGACACAAAGTTTTAGCGCTTGTTGCAGATATTATTTAAAAAAATTAGAAAAAATACTGTCCTTGCACATGATTGGGTATTTTATGCAAACATATACTAAGCTAAGTAAAAATTTCCCTGCAAAGTGAACATACGCTACTCCTTTAGTGCTGGTTCACACCTGACCGTGTGTGACATGTGACATGCGTGCAGCTATAGTAATGTCCCATGCGTGCAGAAGGTGTGAACCAGGCCTTAGTGAATGAACTCCACTGTGCATAATGGGACTTGTCAACAGCACATAGGGATATTAGTGTACAAGCCCAGCTAGACAACTTGGCACTTAAGTCCTGCCAACACCCTAATCTGCCAACAGGAACATTCAATCCAGCTGGAGAAACCGTCCCAGATTTCACAATTAACATCAATAAATATTCCTGAGGGCGCAACATATGAAAAGATCAAAATAATACATGAAAATGTACTGACAAACACAAAACCATGAGGCCGAGACTGTAAGCGCTTACCATTAAGGAAAGAAAAATTGCAAAGAAATCTTCAAGTGGAACGTCACGCAGAAAAAGCCCCGCTCCTCCTTGAGTGACTTAACATAATGATATTGGAGGTTTTATAGTGTTTTTCGTTTTTTCAAGGTGTCATAGTATATTCTCATTTTAACATAATGCTCTTATTTCCATTGTGTTATCTGGCTTTGTTTATGAGAGTGTTTTACTATTTGACTTTTTTTTTTATAAACTGTTTGACTATATTGTACCACGAGGAATTGTTACTCTTGTTTATTGTAAGAGCAGTAAAAGTTTTTACAGTGCCGTTGAACTGTCGTAATGCTGAATCCTCAGGATTTAGGAGCAGAGTTTTGAGACCAGGCTCCTACAATGTTTTTATTGTATTGATTTCAGATCACAAGGCACTGTCAAAGCTACTTTGTTTACACTGAGTCTGTCTGTGCCCTACACTGATCTGCATTCTGCCTTGTAGAGTGTAGAGAGCAACATGCTCTAAGCCCTGTGATGGCAGCTCTTAGAGCATCGGAAAGGAAAATGCAGAAGTAATGGGTTTAGTTGTATGGTGTTCCTGGATATATTAAAAGAGTCAGTGTTTTAGTACAATTATGTTTTAAATGCTGCTGTGTTTGTGATGCAATGGGAGCAGTAATTGTAATTCCCACACCCTACCAACATTCCAGGTACTTGGCACAGTATTAACATTGTTCAAGTACATACCCCTTTTACCATTAAAAATATATTTTGTTTAATTATTAATTTATTGATTTTTTGATTTGTATTTAATTACATACCATTTTAATATTTTAACACCTGATAAATAGATACTACTTTTAACAGTGGTTATCGAGTACAGCATCAATTAGAAATTTTAACTTGACTATAATAAATGGAAATCTGATTGGTTGCCTTTGGCTACTGCAAGTGCATATTACTATTTATCTTTGCGTTGTCTGATCAGAATAATCCTAGTAATTTCTGAGTAGACAATGATATAATTAGTGAACATGAATTCTCAGTTTTTTCCCTCCTAAACAACACCGTATTTCTTTGATGCAAACAATATATTAATTCTTGTCTGCTTGATAAATGTTTGGTTAGTTTAAATAAATATTTAATGAACCTGTGTACCTTTCTTGTGATAACAACATTCACTATATTAATTTCTGCCTATCACCTGTTTTCTTCAGTCACAACTTTCTTCACTGGACATATAGGATATTGTTTAAAGGGAAACAGTTACCTTGCCCATGCATAGGAAAGTGAAAGAGTCTCTAAAAAGGGCATATCCAGATTCCCTTATACTCACCATACCTGCACTACATAATAGAACTTGGGCTATAGGTTGGATTTGATGGACTTATGTTTTTATTCAACCTCAAATACTATGTAACTTTGCTCCTCCGCCTTGCACTCCCCGATATAGTGGCACATGTGACCTGCTCCCATGCGATGGTGTCTGGTCCTGGCAGCCAGTTGCTAGGCCTAAGCATTATCACATGACTGGCAAAGTAACATTATTGCTCCCCTGGGACACCAACACAACGGATGACACAGCCTTTTTAAACGTTGACTGTGGAGATGGAAGGACTTGTGAGGCAATGCGGGTAAGGTGAGTATAAGGGGGTCGGAGGATGCCTTTTAAAGGCAAGCTGATGGTGTTTCTTTAAGGCCCCTTTTACACGAGAAGTCCATTCAGATCCGTCAGTTTTGCAGGCAGATCTGATTGGATGCCCAGTGTAACTCTATGGGCAGCCAGATGTAAATGGACACACATCTATTAATATTTGATTACCCCTGACTCAGTCTAGGTCCAGAAAACACAATAGAGCAGAGTTCCATTGTGGTGGAATAATAATGGATCAGAGGTAATCGGATGTAAACAGACACATTTTCACTTTCATCCAGGCTTCCCATGGCCAATAATGCACATGGCCAAATACATATAATCTGCTTGTTATTACCCTCAAGAAACTTCCAAAATGCAAAAAAAATTTGCATTTTGATGATTATGTGGTTATCGTGCAAAAAAATGCCAGGACAAAGTCCTCTGCCACCCGAAGCGATGATGTTGAGGTACAACCCCCCCTTCCCGCAGCTGAAAAAAAGGAGCTGCAGTGTCTGGGAGCTTCCCAAGCACCTGGATGGCTTTGTAACAACCACTTACAAAGCCATCCACAAGTCTGCCCCGGCTATATCTCAAACCTTGTCTCAAAATATTACCCTAACCGCCCCCTCAGCTTTTCCAAAGACCTCCCCCTCCCTTTTAGATTGTAAGCACTCACGGGCAGGGCCCGCCTTACCGTCTTGTCTTGAATTGTATTGTAATGCCTTCCTTATATTGTAAAAGCGCTGCGCAAACTGTTGGTGCTATATAAATCCTGTATAATAATAATAGTCCAATATTTGTCTTACTGGTAATCACTAGTGAAAAAAATCAGTCACTTCTGTGACAAATTTAAAAAAGACAGGGGTAATCCAGGACAGGGTAGAAGTAGAGGTATACAAGGTTAGAGTGTCCCTATCTTTATGTAAAGTTTTCCATAAATGTGTCAGGGTGCAGATGGTTAACTACAGGGGTCACACACCTCGATCACCTCTAGATACACAATATGCTGTTCGCTCTTACCATTTGATGCTAGTCTCATATTAGCATTTAAACACTAATTATATTAATTGATAAAGGTGTGCTACTTCCTCATCCATACACTTTGTTGTGTGATTTCTCCCATCTTATATGGTTTAATAATATGATAATGCATACCTAGCCCGGCTAATGAAAGAATAAATAAATTGTTTAATACTTTCAGTCTTGCATGTTACCTTGCTGGACAGGCTGTGATTGTGAAAGAAGGAACTGAGAAGCTGATTGTAGGTGGCTGGGAACCAGGACAAGTTGCTGAAGAGAGTGTATAGACGGCATATCCTGTATAAGCACATAAATACAACAAAATATACAACAACATATTAGCATATGTTTGTCTAGAAAGTGGAAGCTCAACAAAGAACATCAAATGGTATTTTCATTACTTGCGGAGTTATGATACAATCATGATACAATAGATAAGATATAACATGACTGATATGATACGGCCCATGCTGGATTAGCTTTACGAAGTTGCTCAAAGATTTAGCACTTGAAAAATGAAATCACAAATGAAAAATGTTAACGCTTTCTTTGAATCATTGGGATTTTAGTTTTTAGAAATTTTGTTATTTTTTTTAGGAGTTTTTAAATGTTATTTTCAAGAATACCTGTAAATTTCTGTAGAATGAATGGTACTAATAAAAATAAAATATTAGTATATTACGGTCAGCTCATAAAGGACAAGAAATACAAGATATAAACCATTACAGTATATTGTAAGTAAATCCCAAAGAGCTGCACTCTGATGCCAGAACTTCAATCAAAATAACTTTATTGCCTCCAACAAGATAACGCTCAGTCTTTCTCAAGGTCTGCTCCGCTCTACCGTGTTTCCCCGAAAGTAAGACCTACCCCGAAAATAAGACCTAGTGCTATCTTCGGGGATTTCTGTAATATAAGACCTACCCCGAAAATAAGACCTAGGTAGGTCTTATATTACAGACATCCCTGAAGATAGCGCTAGGTCTTACCTTCGGGGTAGCTGCACATGTAATTCAATTTCACATTTGAAGACCGGCCGCAGCTCCCTCCCGCCCCCTCGCCCGTCCACCTACCCGCACGCTGTTGCTCTCTGGATGACATCAGAGCGGAGAGGCAGCTCCCTCCCGCCCCCAATAAGACACTGTCTTATTTTCGGGGAAACACGGTAGCATGTTTCACTACAGATGGACTTAATCAAAGGGGTGGAGCATCCTACAGGAACGAAGGTCTATATGCATCTACCCTTGATTCATTATACAAAACACAAAGGATAACTGGAGGAACACAATCGACATATAGAAAACAATTATCCTCGATATCCATAATAATGAGTGATGCATACCATAAAATGTTCCATCATCAATATGCAATAAAAGTTATCAACAATGCAAACAGATTTACAACAATGAATCATACATGACACAAGATGCTACACAGGTGAAAACAAAATATCACAGATATATATATTGTGAAACCCATCAAAATAAATATACATTGCTGATAACTATTTTAGAACTCCGGGGGAAATTATTATTAACCTTTGCAGTGGGGCTGTCTCTGCACTGCAAGGGTTAAGTGCTTGTTTGTGTCTAGGGAGGAAAATAAAAAAATTATACTCACCCGATCCTCTCAGCTGGCTTGATTTTAGACCGCTCCCAAGAGCCTCTTTCCCCCTACATTGCAGAAGTCTGATGTTCCGTGAAATCATCATGTTCTATACATAGTGTATAGAAAGTGAGGACGTCAAGGGACATTCCGATGCTGCAGTGTAGGAGTAGAGAGGCTGGAGGAGCACTGTCACTGCTTGCTGGATCTGAGGATTGGGTGAGTATTACATTGATATTTTCCTCCCTAGACCAAAACGAGCACGTAACCCTTGCAGTGCAGGAGTAACCCCACTGCAAGGCTTAATAATAATTTCCACCTGTGTTCTGCTTTCAGCAATCCATTTCTTTACATAATACTATTATACTTCATTATATTATGGGGATGTTCAGATACCAGTTCAGATACCAGTGCAGATACTTGGCATTTTCACGAGAACTACCAGGGGTGCATCCCAGGAGCCCCGAATGCTCCTTAAAAATGACAGCTGCCTCCTAATTTTTGTGTTTTTCTCTAGTCTCGTCTTGGAGCTGGAAAAGTATCTGTATGTGTGCTTGTACCAGACCTTGGTATCTGTGCATCCCTAATTATATTTAATAATATCAATACATGATTGATGTTATAAAATACTATCCATGCTGGATTATGGTGCTCTACCTTTTGGTACTTTAAACAAACTTTTAATAGATTTCTTGGAATCTTAGGGATACATTCGAAATAATCGGGATCTTTATTTCCAAGAATATCTATAAAATGAATGGTACAAATGAACATGTTATATCTACTCTGCCTTATTCTAAAACCCAAGCTGGTCATGCATGGCCTCATCCTCATAAGTGTTTTCATCTTTCTAGGCATCGAAAACTGGAACTGTGTAGACATTAATAGGAGATATTAGGTGCTTGTTTGCAAAGTGGTGTTTATCTCCTGCTGAGATTGCCAAGCATGCTTGAAAATTAACGATCCTTGTGACACATTAAGGATAATTTCCCAACAGACAAGGTAATGATCATGACACTGTACACAAGCCATTTATGACTGGCTTTCGGTATCAGGAAGTCTAATCATTTACACAGTAGTGTTTTTTCTGCATTATTATATGTCATGAATTACATTAACATTCCCCACAATGTAGTGCACACTGACTGACCAATATGTGCCTACTGTCGTCTGTACTGTAGAAAGGGTGAAGGACATTCATCATATTTATAAAGTAGTGAATGTGACATTCCCCAAATATTTACTGCAGTACTGATCATGTTTTAAAATACAGCGAAAGATTCACTGCCACTGAATATTTGGGAAATGTCAAATTCACTGCTTTATAAATATGCTTCGTATTAACAAGGCATTGTGCTCAGATAATTGCCCAACTTAATATAACTATATCACCCACCTATAAAATATTATTGGGATCACAAAAAGGCTAGTTAGTTTTCCAAATGCGTGGAATACACTTGTCTTTAGTATTATGATGTAATATTATCTGGTTTGTTATGTAACCATGGCACATTGGGGTTGATTTACAAAAGGCTGTTCACTTTGCAAGAAAATGTTCTCTTAGTTTAAAAGAGAACTATGGGCCCACCTTTTTTTTGCCATTGTTCTCTTCAGGGTCACAGGAGGACATATACTAAGGTCCTCCTGTCACCCAAAACTCAGCATATAGCAGGCTGTTTCCCACTATATGCTGACAGCACAGAGTCTCTCTGTGGCTTGTCGGGATACACCCCAATTGCTGATTGACAGCCTCTCTAGAGGCAGAGCCAGTTGTGCACGCCGCCTCCCCATCCGTCCCTCCAGTCAGTGCTAAAGGAACAGGGAGAGGAGGGGGGAATCCCTGTGGGGGTGGTGACTGACAGTCACCGCTCTTTGCAGGGAGAAGATTGGGAACAGAAGGATCGATGGCATGTGATCACTCAGTTCCTGATCAATAGAGCCAACGTGTGACAGTTTCAGTGTCACCTGACAGCACTAATTATGGGGATGAGTGTAATATACTGTCCCCATAATTCTCCTTTAATAAATGTGCTGAACATTCACTTTGTAAATAATACCCAATCATGTGCAAGGACAATACAAAACAGTATTTTTGCTTCCATATGATTGGATGATAAAAGTCAGCAGAGCTTAACCTCATTCACTAAAGTAAAGGGAAATAAAATCACTTGCTAAATGATTAGCCTATTTGCCTTTAGTGAATCAGCTCCACCATGTTTAAATCTATTACAACTGATAGTAAGATTTGCCGAATACTCTGGTTTATCTTCAGATCGTATAAATCTTTCGCCTTTTACTAAAGATTTGCCGAAACAGTATTAACTCCCCAGCACCCTTGCCTAGCAGAGGAATATTCAGTTTTGTAGATTTCAGAAAAGAGCAAGTTTAAGTTATGTAATATGAATGGGAACATGTAACAAATATAATGTAGGTGTTATCCCTATCTGGCTGCAAATGTGGAAAGCGAGAAACAGGCCTAAACAAATGTTGTCTAAATAGAAGAGCCATGCATATTGCTATTGTTCTTTGTGTATTTCTTCCAGATTTGTGCAGTAATTCAGCATGCAGCAACTCTTGTGCTCTGCCTCTGTGCATGAACTTCATAAAGACGAGTAACTTCTGCTCTTTCTCTTTATGCAGAGTGACCGGTCTTGTATGCGCCCCCTTCTGTAATTTTCTGCAGGCAGTCTGTAGTAAGTTGACCTGCTGGGCCCCTGCCACAGCTCTGCTCTCTGCATGGGCTATGTACAGCCCAGTGATTATATAATCACTACTTTTACATTATCTGCATTTGTGAAAGCATTTGGTGCACACAATGTGGATTTATATCCCTTGTGGCTACTGAGAAATATATTTGAAGAAAGGTGTTTGTGTCCGAAGTTCAACTTTAACTAGTGTGGGTGTAACAGTAGGCTAAACCTGAAATTGTATGTCAAAAAACTATATTTATAACTATAAGACTGTTAATAATACGGTAGTGCCATACCCCAGTCATCTGTCCTCCACCCATTATAGATCCTTGAGGCAGATGACATGGTCGATGAGATATTCCAGGCTGCAGTGTTTCACTAAAATCTTCTGTTTTAATCTGTAACATATAGACACATGTTAAAAATATATTGGAAATTATATGGACAAAAGTATTTAATCAACTTCAGAACATTTGATTTTCCTGGCATGTAGAGAGCATTTTGCAGTGAAATCGCAGCTCAGTGGGCCACTGTTTGGGAAATAAAATTGCGGGAGGAGGCAGTAAGGCCCCATTTACAATTGGACCAGATTGCTGATTCTCACGAATTCCCAGTGGCAGCTGTCATTGTATTGTACAGCACCTCCCGCCCACAGCTTATCCCATGAGTCTCACGGAGGAATTCCTGAGACTCAGCAATCTGGCCCAATTGTAAATGTGAAATGGTACCTAAATAATTTCTACTATCTAACAAGATGTCAGTTACATTTCAATTGATGTAGTAACATAATCTGGATATATACAGTACCTCAGTACCATGTGTTGCGGTGAAAAAAGTAATGCATGGTGTGAACTGGTACTAACTTATCACCATGTGTTATGGTGTGGCACAATTTAAAAAAAGGGGTCATGCACTTACTTGGTGTGATTTAGATGTGGTAGAAATCCATTCAAATAAAACACAAAGCAAATAATGTGCGTAAAAGCGCAATGCAATGCTCATGTGATGTCGCATCACACGAGTGTGAACCAAGGCTTAAAATTCTTCAGATTTAATAGGCTCCATTCACAAAAGCACGTTTATAAAAGTCATGGAATTCGAGTGGATAAAACAAACTAGGTATTGTTTCTGCAGCCGACTCTGAGGGCTCCAGTAAAAAAAGACCACTTTTACTGGGTGGTAAATGTGCCGCCTCCTTCCCCCTACCATAGTTCCCAGGCTTTTCCACTCTTCTGCTTTCCTAATATATAAAAAGGATTTGTTTTTCTGCCCATGAAATTCTGAGAGTTACACAGCTTCACCACACAGCACAGCCATACACAGCAGGACAGAAGACCCTGAATTTTCTCTGCTACACCTTGACTAATGAATTAGTCAATTACGTCCCCCTGTTAAAAACCCCAAACATCCACGAACACAAGGACTGTGCAACATGGATTTAAATGGCCACAGCAGCCCTTTATTAATCATACCAAAAATTTACAGTTACCAAACATAATAACCAAAATAGCAAACAAATACATAATCTGAATGACTGTTGGATCCGAGAAGGGGGTCTGTGGGTGCCGATCAGCCAAAATAAGGCCTCTACCACAACCGCTCTCATATACCCAGCTGCACACCCACCAGCTCGAGGACAGTTACTGCTTCCCAAGTTCCAAGGGGCCTGGCCCCCGACAACTACTGACACCAACAGGGGGAGGGAGTACCAGCTGATGGCCCCCCATTTTTTAACCAACTCACATTTCTAGACCCCCAAAGACCCCTTAACCCACCAAGCTGCTGTGACATAAACAACCATTCCAACTGCCACCAACTGAAAAAATTAGGGGAGGGCGAGCGAGACAACCTGCTTCCCCCGTCGATTTTCTGGAAAAACGCCCATCAGCCCTTGCAGTCCTATCCTATGCAGCTCCTCCCTGACACCAGACTCCAACCTCCAATCAGGTAAGATCAACTGATTCCCATTTTATTGAACCCCTTCTCCAAGGACTATTCCTTCCCTGAGTCATGCAGCCCCTCTGCTTATTATCTCTGGGTCTGTCTATAGGTCTTGCCTAGTGACAGACCTCTTGTCTAGTGAAATAAGAAGCAGCACACTAATAAACTAATAATTCTGTCACTCTGCTCTCTGTTCCTTTAAACATGCTGAATTGACATAATTGATAAAAGTATGCATATGGTTCTTTTAAGCACTGAAGGAGTTAAGACTCATTTATACCCAAGTTTACTAACAGACATGGGTGTTTTCTAATAATCCTGCATGTTCCCCACCCACTTCCTTGGCTCTCCCACCTATTTCCCCAAGGAAATGTGACAGGAACCAACTTGGAGAACTGAATACCCCCCAGGGATCACTCCTCATCCATAACATTTCCTTGTAGTACAGGTATCAGGAAATAAATACAGCCAAGAAAAGCAAATGCTGCAGTCATGCCCTGTTGGGCAGCACTCTGTGAAATGTAATTTTATTTGTACACTAAGATTGCCTCAATAAAAAAATTACACTGGGCATCAAATAAATCATTCATATACTCAAATCATTGATGGCAGAAAATATAAATCTTCACACAAACATACTGCAAGTATAAAGAAAGAAACCAAATAACCATCAATTTCTATACTTTGCCCCTTAAAACCATTAACACTGAGCATCAAATATATAATTTATACACAAATCAAGAAACAGGTGGAAAGTAGAAAATATAAATCTAAACATAAAGAAATGT
The DNA here is from genome assembly GCF_000935625.1 of Nanorana parkeri. Taxonomy (NCBI): domain Eukaryota; kingdom Metazoa; phylum Chordata; class Amphibia; order Anura; family Dicroglossidae; genus Nanorana; species Nanorana parkeri. The sequence goes on from NW_017306663.1 coordinate 91,587, forward strand.
ACAGCAAGTTCACGTACATAAAAAGGGCCATTATTTAGTAAACACTTTTATGACTGGCTGTCATTTTAAATGACTTCAGGAAACCCTCTGAGGGGAATTTATCAAAACTGGAACAGACAGAATCTGGAGCAGCTGTGCACAGCAACCAATAATTTCCAAAGCTTAACTGAACAAACTGAAGAAAGAAGCTGATTGGTTACTATGGAAAACTGCACCAGATGCCTCCTGCTCCAGTTTTGATAAATTCCCTTCTCTGTGTCCTAAAAATTGAAGTATTCTATCAGGCGCAGTGTCATGTACACCTGTATTCATGTGGTCATGCTGTCACAAGAATACCGATCAGACTTGTAGGCAGGGTTTAGTCACTATTGCTCTTGCTGTCCCCAACACTAGACAGTCCTGAACCACTGATTAAAGAGTTAGAGGCTCTATCACTAGAGGGAATGGGGCAAACTTCTGCAGGTATGAAGTGAACATCCCAAGAGGTACCTGTAAATACCTGCAGCACCCTCCCAAACCTTCCTGTCACAACCGAATAGCAAGCCACATTGACAGGTAACAATAAAAATATGTAAGTTTAGGGCTTTGGAATTTTGCCCATTAGTACCTCCCAGGATTCACTAATGATAGAAAGGTTTAGGAGGCTGCTGCAAGTATGTTCAAGTGCCTCTAGGTGCCTGCACTTAATTCCTGCAGAAGTTTGCTCCCCTTCCTTCCTATGACAGTGTTTCTTTGGTTTGCTAACCAAGGACACAATACTGACCCAACCAACAAACAAAAATAGAGCCACTCCATGTATGGGTGAAACATCTTTAAATTAAGTAACAGTAATTCATTACTAAAAATCCAATACACTTATTGCCAACTTTATTACATTACAAAGGCAGCATAATTATTAATTAAATAGAAAATCCCCACATTAAATGTTATCAGACAAAATCTGATTCTATTGAGTAAAAATGAGTTTCCCCCACCCCTTACGGACCATATTGTACAGACTTTGTAGTGCACAGCTATTATACTTTCCTCTAGCTGAGGATCCTCCTGGGACCACTCACGAGTGCTGTGGGCAGCTAGGACTGTTGAATCAATGTATATATACAAAATAGAAAAACTAGTCTTACTTTCGGGGGCTAAAAATTTTTAATATGTGCGTGGCAATAGGAGATATACCGCTGCCGCAAAAAAACCTGCACATTTCTGAATCACAGCAATGTGCTTCACAGGTAGATTTAGCACTTCCCTGGTTTTGGGGCTTTAAAGCCAGCAGAGCACTATTCTTCTGACTGGAAGTAGAAAAACAGGGAGGAGAGCCCAGTCAAGTAACCCTTCAAAGAGATTTGACCAGCTGCCCTCTAGTCATGGAGTTCTCTCTGTTGGCTTATTTTATGAATAGGCCATAAAATGCAGGCCGCAGTGTGGAGAAACATTGTGGTGTTTAGCAGATTACTTTATTCACAGTGCATTAAAAATGGAGCCCTAAGACACTTAAGTACTCTTGTATGCATGTATGCACCTGCATTTGCACATATTGCAGTCTGTAGTCTGATGCTTTGGGGCATGGTAACACACACACCTGAGTGCGTTTGTGCATGTTGATACCAATTGCCCTATTTAAAGCTCAGCACTGCCTAGGAAAAGTGCTAAGTAGTTGCTCCCGTGACCCATGACCTGACCTGTGCTTCTGTTATCCTGTGTTTAACCTGGCATGCTTGACTTTTGTACTTGTATCTCCCACTGCTGACCTTTACTTGTGTCCTCACTTTGCCTTCTGCCTGCTGTCTTGGTTCCTCTGCTGCCTGACTGATGTCAACTGTGGCCTGGACTCTAACTTTACTTTTACTTTCCAATTTGGTACCTCTGCTGCTTGGATGAATCCTGAATGTCCTGACTACAATTCTTCTTCCTGCTACAGGGTGTTCCTGTGCCCAATCTGGGAACCAGAGTTGTACACAGATCCAGTTCAAACCTCTTAAGCACCTAAGCAGCGTTCAGAATATCTCCAGATCATCTGCTGCATCCGGACCCACCATGGGCATCCATCACCAATTTCTTGGTGTATTGGACAGGAGGTGTAAGGGAAACCCTCTTGTTACCTTGACCTTCAACAAGTATGTGACAGCACCTATCTAACCATATCTGTGCATACAACTAACCGCAGTAACATGCTCTGGTGTTTATTTAAGAACTGGGATAAGAGAAGTTGATGGGCAGTCATTAGTCTTGGCTTGTGGTAATAATAATAATTTCAACCGTAAATGAAAAAATGTTTTCAAGTGGAAAATTCATACATAGAAGATAGGTAGCAGATGTAGATACTGCCTTAAAAATCAAGAGAAGGTGGAAATTGCTCTCATTCTATATTTTACTGCCCTGTGCTAAACACCTCATTCCAGGCTTGTTTGGAGCTGTGGATCCTGGTTAGTCAGGGTAGGGGAGACAACGGGACTGGGAAAAAAATAACAATTATCGTTCGATTTCTTTTGTCCCATCATCGAAAATGTTGTTCGATTTCTGCACGACTGCCCCATCCTGCTCAGACCCATGTGGATTTCAATTATCGTTTGTTAGTAATACTAACTGACCGAATTTCCTTCGATAGACAAAACTGATTTTCGTTTGCGCATGTGCAGTGTTTTTTTTTAGTACAAAAACTCAGCTAATCCATCGATTTTCGTACGATTCTAAAAAAGTTTTCTAGCCTGCCCGATAGATGAAATCCGTCTGGTTGTACAGTAATAGTGATTGATGACTTCCCATCAACTGGCCGATTATCATACGAAAACCCAATTTCGTTTAGAAATCGAACAATATTCGCATGGTGCATGGGCACCTTTAGACGTTACTGCAGAACACATATATAAATGTATGTGCACGATCTTAAGACTGTCAAAACCTTCAGCAAACAGCACTTTCATTTATAATTTCATGACCAGACTGAAACCCTCCCACTGTGAGCTACAGTGTTTGGGAGGGGGAGCATGTGAAGCAGAAATAAAGGAGAATTTGGCTCAGTCAGGAAGGGTAAAGGAATATTTTGTTTAATTTATGAGGCTTCTGCATCACATTGCAACTGGATTTTGCACTTGCATAGACTGCCAAATTGGAGCCTTTAGTTGTAATTTAACCTAAATCAAGCCTAAAATGTAACACTGTAAAACCTTATTCTAACCTTAATTCATAATTTGCGCTCTATCTGTAATTTAATGGCGTAAACCTTATCCAGTCCTGTGCCAAACACAATAGCACTAAACCTCAATATTTTGATGTTATACATGTACTGGAAGCCGTGTTGCTATGAATATTTATGACCACAGAAAAAGCACCATAAAAATGGCTTGTTTAGTCATAAAGTTGTAAAACTATAGCATACAATAGAACACATATATATGTTTTTAGAAAACATTTCTCGACTTCAGTATGTGTTGTGTTTTATAGAAACTTGTTTGTCCTTGTTTAATTCTATCTTTTGTTTATTTCTTCCCATAAGAAAAAAAACACACAAATTGCACATAAAAAAGAAATGGAAAGTGGTAAAAGCCTATATAAGCTTTTACTGCCTTATTTGCATGATAAAGATTCCGCTACAAAAACTGCAGACACAAACAGCCTGTGCAGGCTTGCTTGAGCTTCCAGAGAAAAATAAAGAACTCTCCAAAGACAATCAGTTTACTAAAACCTCTAAAAAAAACGTAATTTGTGTGGGCTGCAAACTCATGTAAATAAAAAAAAAAAAAGATAATATTAAAAATCAAGGAATATGCGCAGACTTCAGGAAAAATCGCATTGGGAATATTGGTGCAACGGTTTAAAATACTGAATGCTAATTTATGCTTTAAAGAAAACCTGTGATTTAAAGGCCCCCCTCTTAAGCGGCCTATGTTGAACCTTTCACTCTAGGGAGTTCAGATACCAGTGCCGATACTTGGCATTTTCGCGAGAACTACCAGGCTTGCAGCGGTTGCAGCTGGGACCTGGCTCTGGCGCTCCACCACTGTCCTGGGATCATTAGTCTGAACTGTTTTAGAAAAACTGTCACATGACACAAAACAACAACAATTAATCAGTACTTGTACCTGTGAGTACCTGGACAAGTATCGGTACTTGTATTTGGAAAAATGGTATTGGTACATCCCTTATATATATTTATATAAAAAAAAAATCATACAATAAAACAGAGATGTACAAATCCCAGGAGCTCCGTGTGCTCCTTAAAAATGACAGCTGCCTCCTAACTTTTGAATTTTTCTCTAGTGTAGTCTTGGAGCTGGAAAAGTATCGGTACTTGTTCTTGTTGGTACTTGGTATCTGAACATCCATATTTCACTCCCCATGCTACTCACCTGCTGGAAGGGAGGAAATACCTAATACTTCCAGGTATGCAGGAACATGTAACTCACTCCATGTAATAACGCTAGTGATTGGTAATTGGCTGCACACTGTGCCATTAGGGCAGGGCCATAGTCCCTAGCCCTGTGTAAGCTCTGATAGGAGTGACCCAGCTGGCACAGGGCTCTCTTTCTTCAATCTCTGTGGCTGAAGAAAGCAAGTGGGGGCAAAGCAAAAGTAAGTATGTGCAGTTGGGAAGGGGAGTAATAAAGTACAGATTTGGTTTAAAGCATAAATTAGTGTACAGTGTTTTAAAAGGTTAAAGTGATATAAAAGTCAAAATGCTTTTTCAAATGCTGATGAAATCACTTACAATTGATGCTGCTCCTTTATATTTAAAAGTTTTAGTTTCCTACAGAATCAGCTGGTCCCCTGAGCACTGGCCCTAAAATCCTTTTTTAGGGTGACCACCCTTGTGTGTTCTAGAAAGCTGAGTGTGTCTCCACAAGCACACAGGCACAGCAAGGAAAGCCACTACCCTGCTTCTTGCCCCCCTCATCTCCTTTCTCCCTTCACAGAGTTATTAGATGTATTGTTGTTGGAGACTGTGCTGTCCCTTGTGATTGTGTATTTGACAGGAAGTTTAGGGAAGCCAAGCTTAAAGAGTTGGAGCTGTTTGTAAACATGATGACTGTAAGTGCTTGGGCAAAAATGGAAGAAATACCTTGCTGGGCAATGTATATTTGCTTGATCTGAATTCATTACTGAAAAAGGTTTGAGAATTTACTACTACTTTAAGTACCAGCACAGTGTACCGTAAAGTACAGCATGGGCAAGGCAAAGTGGGGGGGAATTTATCAAAACCGAAACAGACAGAATCTGCAGCAATTGCCCATAGCAACCAATCAGCTTCTCTCTTCAGTTTGTTCCGTTAAGCTCTGAAAATGAAAGATAGAAGCTGATTGGTTACAATGGGCATACGGCTCCAGATTCTGTCTGGACCAGTTTTGATAAATTCTCCTCAGTGCCTCTTTCATTTCTGCTGACAAGTGCAGAAGAACCTTTAGTTTGGCTCAGTGGTAATCGGAGATTGGTTTGCAGCATTTAGGTTTTTTCTTGTGTGACAAGTATGATGTAGAGGGTTTTAACCTCAGTGCTTGGCTTCTGTATACATAACGGGTTACTGTACTAAAGGAGTCCAGAATCTTTACTTAAAGCTGGACTCCAGCCTTAGCTTTTTTCCCACACTTGTAGTAAGTTCTCTTCTATGCTGAAACTGATTATCCTCAATTTCCTGCAAACTTGCATGTCCACTATATAAACCTGCAACAGCTACCAGGCCTTGTTCACACCAAATGCAGAGCAGATCTGCATGAGTTTCTGCACACGAAGTGCAGTGGGTTGTGCCGCGTTTTTGCCGCTGCAGTCTTTTTACCTGCTCTGAAAATGAACGCTGCAATGTGAACTGGAGCTAAAAATACAATTGGAATGCATTGGATGCAGTTTTGATCCGGTCTGTAACTGCTCTGCTCTGCACCTGCTCCGTGCTAGGTGTAAACAAGGCTTTAGCCGACTTTCATTTCCTGTCTGAACTACCTCCATCGTTCATCAATCACTTCTCCTGATCTGTACTGTCGTTGGCCCCCCTCTGGCAATTGTTAGCTTTATCTGCCATCAATCATTTTGTTCCTGAGCTTTATGTAAAAAGAATAATTCCCGGCATCCCTTTAGATGTGCCTGCAACCAATTAGCAGACTGCACAGCTAAAGTCTGGAGCATCCAGTGGTCAGCAAAGAGAAGCAGACACATCTAAAGGGATCCTGGGGATCTGTTTATTCATATCATTATTTTGAAAAATATCCAAGGCAACGTGCTATGATGTTCACAGGAGCCTGTCAAACACTCCCACCCAACGTAGAGCAAAGAGCATGGACCCAAGAATCATATTGCTGGGCCCAAAAACAGGTATTTCTTGAAAAACACAATGATTTGATTGACACATCTTATTTGCATTTTGAATGGGGGAACAAAGGAAATAAACAGGAATTTGTTTTTCACATGATTGGATCATTCTCAGCTCCTTTAGTGACTCAGCTCAAATTGTCCTACTCTCAGGATTATCTGGAAACATGTCAATCTTAGTTCTAAACTGCAGGCCACATCAGTTCCTCAGGATCATAAACTTTGTAGTATGGAAAAAAAGGAAGGGGCACAACTCTGCCCCAGCTATATTTCCAACCTCGTCACAAAGTATCACCCTGACCGTCCTGTCTGCTCCTCCCAAGACCTCCTGCTCTCTAGCTTTCTCATCAGCTCTAGTCTCCAGGACTCCTCTGGAACTCCCTATCCCAACCTCTCCGGCTATCTCCTACTCTGTCTGCCTATTGGCGATCCTTGAAAACTCATCTGTTCAGAGAAGCCTATCGCACCTCTACCTAACCGATGAATGATTACTTTCTAAAAATAACTCAGCTACCACCTTTTATTTCACTTGTCCCTCCTATTTAGATAGCAAGAATTGTAGTTCCTAAACATTAACCAGTTGACATCCGCGGTGTTAAACCCCCTTCCCAACATACATGGAGACCAGATTACTATTTCAGTGGCCTACCACAACCTATAGAATCATTGCTATATGTTGCTTGTTGTTGCTGTGTTATAACATTGTACTATAAAGCATTGTAAATACCATTGTAAATATTCAGGTTCTTTCTAGCTTCGGCCCCAGGACCCCTTCGGTGATCTTACGGCTGGCTCCGGCCACTTGCAGTGAGATCAGCGTCAGATCTTAGTTTTTGTATTCCTCCTTTATATGCTTCCTTCTAGAGCCCCTTAAATGCTCCCCGGCATAGGTGCAGAATCTTGATCCTGATACACGACTACAGAGGACTGCTCAGTAAAGTATTTGCCTAACCCCTCATTAATGTAGATGTAAGAATACCAACTGAATGCAGCCAAGGTGATGGATGTACATTACATCCACTTCCCATGTGTATGAAGCCCCATGTTGAAGAAACTTCCTACTAAGTCAAAGGTTTATGCAGATATTCTTTTCTTTGCTTAGTTGACATTGTACATACCTGTCTGCTGAAATCCAGGCTGTTGCGCTCACCACCTGAAATTAAAGCACAGATAACATTTTATGTAGATGGAGCTTCTTCAGACAAGTGTACATGTAGAATGGTAGAATGCAAGAAAATGGGTTCATTATAAATCAGCTAATTTTCTTATTTTGTCTTTAACCTATTTTTGTTTTAGAAAAGAACAGCTTAACATGTGTATGCTGTGTTTGCCCCGATCAATCCTATGTAAAGGTCTGACTCTGTGCACTAACCCAGTATGAACTCTTCATAGGATTATATTTTATTAGGCCAATGTACTAAAGGAGTTGAGAATCTTCACTCAATAAATTGTGTCAATATTCATTTTAGTTATTAAATCATGTGAAAAGCAGATTTATGTTTACCTATTTCATCTTCACATCACTGGGTATTTCAAGGTAAACAGGAACTTGTTTTTCATGTTTTGTTATAAGAATTGAATATTCACCCAATTTATTAACTGAAGATTCTAAACACCTTTGGTAAATCAGCCTCACCACTTTCCAATAAACTAACAAAATTAAGAAATATATTTAAATGTGAGGAAACATGTTTTTTTTAAACATATTTTATTAAATTTCTTCAAAATCTTAGTTGTACAAGCATTGTAGAAAGTTGTGAAAAACAGGTTACAACACATAACTGGTCCTAAGATACAGAACCAACTTACATTTAACCTTTAACTACTATTCACTAGTCGCCCCCACAAAATAAATACAAGATTCTGATTATAATAATCAAAGTCAAAGTTTCACAACAGCAATGAGGCAAATATGCAAGCACTCAATGCCTCTGTGCTTATTGGGGCCAGGTCTGCCCTCCAAAGAATTGGATACACTGAACAAATAGAGAAGAGGGTCCAGTGGAGGTGTCCAAGCAACAATGTCCATTACTAAAACCGATATTTGGTGCCAAAAAGTTTGTATGACTGGGCAAGTCCAGTAGCAATAGGCCAATGTTGGGCACAAAAGGCCACATTTCAGGCACGTGGAAGTCAATTGTTGCGGAAAAGTAAGTCACATATGCCCGATGGATTATTTTAAATTGGGTCTCCCTCCACAACTCATTGATATCCAGTCTCCTAATAGTGTTATAGCCCTGTATTAGGTTATCGACTATATAACTTAGGAAACGTGTTTTAATCTGAGGAATGCTGGTCAAGAAATAACATTCAAATCCAAACTTTGTTTTGTTATATTCTAGCATACTTTTCCAACAAAATGGATTTTTGCCTTCAATCTTGATCAGTGAGTTTTTTTAGATGCGACTGGACATGGATTGTATACTTATACTGCACCACATCCTTTTCATATAAATATACTATCTGCACAACAAGTACTGGGACTTTTCAGGTGCTACAATGGATTTACACAGACTTACCAATTTATAAAACATAATATTTTATCACAAATTAGAGCACATTCCAAACAAATATCTGCTACATCTCTTTAGATATATCATAACAAGCCACTCCCATGTTGAGCTCCTAATGACCCAATCAGTGGTTATTTTCCAAAATTTTGCTCATTGCTCATCACTGGTTTCCACCATGTCTTGATCAATGAATTTATCATCATCAACAGCCCAGTCCCTTGTAATGAATGAAAATGCACCTAAATCATCAATTCCACAAGAAAAGAAAAAATATCAAATGTGTAACAAAGGGGTCTATTCACTAAGCTACCGTAGGCAGCCGAGTGAATGACTGGCCTAAAGCGAAGTGAGCCGAACACTGTTCGGCTATTCACTTCAGGCTGGTACGGCTGATTTCAGCCGTACATCGGGTGGCTTCGGGTCTGCCGAACATGCTCAGCATGTTCAGCCAACCTGAAGTGCAGACGGAGTTCGACTCAGCCGATCCAACATCTGGATCCGCTAAGCCGAACCTCCGGCAGGCTACTCGCTGCTGTTCGGTCTATTCTTATAGATGCCGAACAGCAGTGAGTGAATAGCCAAATGACGCTGAGCGGCATTCACCTCCTCTGTTCTGCTCGGTCCCTCAGAGGGACCGAGCAGAACAGAAAAATAGTTTAAAAAGTAGAAAAAAATAAATAGAAAACGATTGTGCAGAGGTAGCAGTGACAGCTAGTTCCGCCCAACTGTTTTCCATTGGCCGGCGGTTCTGCTGCCGTCAAAAAAAGAAAAAAACTCTCCCGGGCGCTCCGGGAGTCTCCCGCTCCCGGCCGCCCGGGAGAGAAACACTGCTTTTTCTTTTGCAGTCTGGAGATCAGTGTCCTTGGTTAGCTGGTAACCAGGGACGCTGATCTCTCTGCAAGTGGCCCGGAGCCAGCCGTAACATCACGGCTGGCTCCGCCCAGCTGTCAGAAGCTACGGCTACATCCTTCGGCTGCTTCGTGAATAGACCCCAAAGTTTAAAGACACCTAATTATGTAGCAGTGTTAAAGTACAGTAAATAGATGGGAATTGTGAGTATCCAGGAATGCAATTGTCCTCTTTTAGCAACTCCGGATATAATAAAAGCAAGTCGCCTGGCTCTTCTCGAATCTCTGGTGCATGTGTAAAGGGTATTTTCCTAAAATTTCAACAAAATATTTTTTAAGTGCTTATGCAGATTATGCCAACACATCCATTCCCGATGACCATCTAATTTTGGAATTCTATAATTTGTTTAAAAAAAGTAATTATTATTTGCGCACTTTGATTCATTAGCTTAATAAGCATAAAACTAGATTTGAGTTATGATAGACACTTTGCACTGCACTGATATTAAGACATTTTTTTTAACATTCTGAACTGTGATGTTATCAAGTGCGCAGCAGGGAAAAGACGTTCAGCTTTCTTCAACGTTGTCTTGCATGATTGCTCACCAGCATGAAGGACAGGCATGGCTTCATTTAATGTGAAAATAGGAATGTGACCAGCAGAATCCTGATACGATGAAGTGGACAAAATGCATAAGTATAAAGTCTAATGAGTCATAAAATCATAATTTACCATGCATGTTCAACCATGTTATTGGTAATGCAGCCTTTTAGATGTGTGTAAATGAATAGAAATGATGGACTAATAAACAAATAGCAGAGGCAACAACCACTGAGAAGCCCATAACCTAATGGCTAAAAGAGAACTTCATACACACATGCTTGTTATGTTGAGTAAGTCATTTGTGTGAATTGTAGGTATTATTTATAATGAGGAAATAGCTTGGAACATTGGTTCACATTTTGCTCTGAGGCGAAAATGAGGTTGGCAACATTCCTGGAATGAACATAATTTACTGCAGTTAGACAACTGCCAATATGGATGATGTAGAACCGGAAGACATGAAATCATCTTCCATGATCAATGATCTGTCAGTATAATCACATGTAATGAAACAAAGTATATTTGTTCAGTTTTTTGCTCTCTTATGAGTTTTTCATAATATTCACCTTCTTACATAAATAGTGCACTGTGCAGGAATAGCATCTACCTGCCATGGAAGAAGATTGATTGTGCAAGCATTCTTGTAAGAAAGTAAGGAAAAGCAAATCCTCTTTTTAACATTGAGCTCGTTTTCTGGATTCTCTTGTTCTTTCGTCTGCTTCCAGCTGTAACCTTTGTCTATGTTATATATTTACTTTACCACCCCTGAGCTGAAAGACCCGTGGTGGCTGCCATTGGTGATTTCACCTGAAAACGCTAGTTGCTTGGCTGCCATCATGCTGAAATCTTGTTTTTGGGACTTTTAAAGTCACTGATCAGGAATGTAGATTAGGACTAGTCATTTCAATCTGACTTTTCTTGCTGCATGAAAACTGTCACAGTGAGTTGGAGGCCTGTTTGTTTAGTGCCATAACACAGCCTTACTCAACCAGGGTGCCTTCTGCTTCAAAAGCTTCACACAGCTTCATGTGTTTCCATGGTGCAGACAGGCTGCCAGGGATGCATTCAGAAAATGACGGAAGTGTACAGGTCACATACAGTGGGTTGGTTTGATGTAAAGGGGTTAATGTAAAAAAAAAAGGCAGATAACATAAGCAGGAGAGAAGGTGGTCCAAGGTTTTAAAATTATATGGAACTTTTTTTGTGTTTTTTTTGCTGCTGCAGCTTGTTTTCACTAGGAAGTAATAAATGGATGACTCGTGCATTCATTACTCCCTTTACTCTCTCCTGCCTCCAATGTAAGAGGAAAGGGAAGGGCTTGGCAGTTTATATATTGTCATGGTGATTGCTGTGATAACTAATCAAACTGGTCCGATCGGCTCTGTGTATGAAGCAGCTGCTCTTCACGTGTAGCAAAAGCAGAGGTCACGTGTACTCAGGTGGCCACAGGAGGACAAATGTACAGTGATCGGTGCAAAGGGAACTTTAAAAATACTCAGGAAAGGAAAATATTCGAACTGTGAATGATAATTTGGGTTGACACAAGACAGGAAGCACTGAATGTGGACCCCAGCTTCCTAAATCAGTTTTATGACCATTCATCTATGACCCCTTCCAAATTCTACTCTTTCTCAAACTAACATTCTCTGTTTTTTTTCAAGGGATTGTTGTCTTCTAATATTTCTCCCTAATATTAAGCTCAGTCTATGTGTATCGTTACTGCTTTGACAGAGAAGAAGGGGGTAGAAAGCCCCCCAAAAGTTTGTGCTGAAAATGTAACCGTTAGTGCAGAATAAAAAAGTATATTTATAAAAAATAAGGAAAAGGTGTACAGCAAGTTCACCATTTGGTGGGGATGAAAAGAGTATGATGACAATAACACAAAATAAATATATTTGTTATTTGCTGGCCACTTGGTTTACACTAAAACTATTTATAACAAATAAAGGAGATATACTGTAGATTATATACAATCAAATCAGAGCATGGCAGTAAATAGTCAGTCAGGTGTTCTGCAGTGCTCATGTGCACTAAGGAGCATGCAATAAGGAGCATGTGGGTAGGAAGAGAGAACAGAGTGAGTCTACTGCTTCCCCTTTTACTGTCCAATCCCAGGCTGGGGGAGGAACAAGACCCGAAAGTGTTTAACTGCATTAGAGGAAAATCAGGTCCCCTATCATGCTAGACAGGGTGGGTAAAACATTTTCCTTATATGAACTGAATCTTTGTATTTTTAGAGAGCATTCACATAATAACCTTGTTTGTGGTAAAAAGTGATCATCTTAGATACTTCACCATTAAGGTGGCCATACACTTTACAACCATCGCAAGACCTTAGTCTTGCGATGGTTGTAAAGTACTTAAAAAAACGTACGATCTGCCCATCTTGGACAGGCAGATCGTACTTGCGATCACCGCAAGCCCGCCCCCTTGAGGGGCGGGCTTGCGATGACTGCAATGAGGGGCGGGCTTGCAAGGACGGCACACGGGCCGTGTGCGCGTACGCACACCGGCCCGTTCGTCAGTTGTCGAACAAAGAGGCCACTCACTCGCCGAGAATCGTACGATTCCCGGCGGGTTTTCCAGCCTGCTTGTTTGATAGAAGACGTGCGACCGTACAGTAGAAACGGTCGCACGCCTTCCATACACTGTACGATTCTCGTACGATCGCGGGATTTCCCTTGTTTACCCACATAGCCTATCTGCTTTACATTATTATTTATGGCCATACCTATATTGATCCTGTAGCGGGTCATTTTGCATACTCAGCCCTGGGGCAAGAAAATTTAATTTGCATGTTTCAAACAACAATATATTTTTATGACTTAAAACCTTTATTGTTAGGTTGTTGTGCATAGTAATTAGAAACATGTTGTGTGAACATTATCCAAGAACATGCAATTATAGATGTAAAATTCCATTGCATTAATTCTGGCCAACCTAACTTTGCATCAGTTTTATGCCTCAGTAGTGGTAATATTTATGATCACAGATGATTTATCTCTGTATACACTTGAACCATAACATCAACTGGAATCAATTACTCAGATGGGGAACGTATGACTTTGGAACCAGTGACTTCAGGCCATAATGGAAAAAGAAACCACAGAGAGATAGTTGTAATTTAAAGAACTATGCACATTCACTAGGGGGCACTTCCCCATTTGTAAAGCCTCAAGGCAAGTAATATACATCAACATTTGCCAACATATGTTCACTAATGTAAAAAGGTGCATACTGTAAAATTTGGTTATAAATAATCTGTTAAATGTCACGTTCACTGCACATTTGCTGCACACTTTCTGATTATATTCGTATTGCACATCCACCGGGCTAAGATGGTCTATTTTGTTTTCAATTGTGTTTTGAAATTGTGATATCACCTTGCTAATATATATATATCAAATGGATATGCACACATATTATGTTAAATTCAGATTCACCTAATTTCCGAATTCTAATGCATCCGAATGCAAACAAATCCAAATGCTTGTTTAACAAAAATTTGGATCTGTCCAGGTCAAAACTAATTCGGACATGTTTCTGTTCTCTAGACACTCAGATTTTTTTGGGGAGGCTTTTGGGGGTTGCATTACAGGCACGGTCATGTGACTTAATTCCGAAATGAAAATTCAAATGAACAGATCTGAAATTCAAATAATGTACTGAATAAAATTTTCGGAACCAAAATCAGAAAAAAAATCAGAAAAAAAATCAGAAAAACGGAAGAAATAAAATCCCAAATGGATCTAAAATGAAACATTTTTTTGTGGGGTTACACATCTAATGTTATTATTATTATTTTGTTAAAGAAAACTGGTTCAGCTGCTTAACCACAATGCATGAGAATCTGTGACCCCCCCAAAAATGCAGTAGTTCACCATTTATATAAAAGAGGCTTTTTAACTCTGGCAGATATAAGGAACATCTAGGAACGCAGTTATGTATTCATTAGAATATCATTAAATCTAGACATGTTCAGATACCAGTATCCGTATTGGTGCTGATACATTCATGCACTAAAACAGAGATGCACAAATCCCCGGATCCCCATAGCCAATGCTCCTTATAAATGACAGCTGCCTCCTAACTTTTGAGTATTTCTCTAGTCTAGTCTTTCAATGGAGCTGGAAAAGTATCAGTACTTGTACTCGTATCTGAACATCCCTAACGGGTCTATTCACTAAGCTGCCGAGGGCAGCCGAGTGAACAACCGACTCCAAGTGAAGTGAGCCGAACACTGTTCGGCTATTCACTTCAGGCTTGTACGGCTGATTTCAGCCCGTATATCGGCTGAAATCAGCCGTACATCGGCTTGCTTGGCATGGCTTCGGGTCGGCCGAACATGCTCAGCATGTTCAGCTGACCCAAAGTGCAGAAGGAGTTCGACTCAGCCGATCCAACTTCTGGATCGGCTGAGCCGAACCTCCGGCAGGCTACTCACTGCTGTTCGGCCTATTCTATGCCGCTCAGCGAATGCCCTCTGTGGGACCGAGCAGAACAGAAAAATAGTTTTAAAAGTTTAAAAAAAGTAAATAGAAAACGATTGTGCGGAACTAAGATCGCAGCTGGCTCCGCCCAACTGTCAGAAGCAGGCTGTCGGCCGCCCAATGGCTGGCCGCTTGGCCAGCTTCGGCTTTCAGCGCGGCTCAGCCGAGCCGATGAATATGCGTTCGGCTCGACTGAGCCGCTCGGCCACGTTCGGGAGCTGTACGTGCTTTAGTGAATAGCCCGAACAGCACCCCTTCAGTTCTACTGAACCGAAGGGGTCCTGGGGCTGAAGCTAGCCCGAAGGATCGGCCGAAGCTACGGCTAGATCCCTCGGCAGCTTCGTGAATAGACCCCTAAATAAAACTAATTTTAAATGCAATTTATGTCATTAGCAGTCTTGCTTTTAGCCTCCTATAATTCCTTGTGTAGAGAAGGATAGGGAGGGGCAATCTTGTGTTGAAAGCACATTTACTGACATGGAACATTGTGCCAGGAGGAGAAAGCAGGAAGATGAGCTTATCAGTGTGCTGCTGCTCCTTCACTGTCCAATTGCACTGGGGGCAGGAATGTGACCTGACTTTGGGGTCTATTCACTAAGCTGCCGTAGGCAGCCGAGTGAATGACCGACCTAAAGACAAATTAAAAGAAAACGATTTTGCGGAGCTTGCAATGACAGCTAGCTCCGCCCAACAGTTTTCTATTGGCCGGCGGTTCTGCTGCCGTAAAAAAAAAAGAAGAAAAAAAACTCTCCCGGGCCTCCTGTAGTCTCCCGCTCCCGGCCGCCCAGGAGAGAAACACTGCTTTTTCTTTTTTTTCTTTGTTCTGACACGGAGCCGTGTCAGAATAGAAACATTTATTTATTTTCGCCCATAGGAACATAGGAATGCATTGCTAGATTCCTATTGGCTATTTCAATTTGCAATAGCCAATAGTAAACTAGCATTGCACACGAGGCATATGCCTTCGGATAAGTTCGGGAGCTGTACGGGCTATTGTGAATAGCCCATACAGCAGTCCTGGGGCCGAAGCTAGCCGAAGCATCGGCCGAAGCTACGGCTAGATCCTTCAGCTGCTTCGTGAATAGACCCCTGTATTTCCTAACTTCAGCAGAGTAAAGTGAGGCCACTATCTTGGCTGTGATGTCTGGTAGGGCAGCGTAAATGTCACCGTGTATTTATCTGTTTGCCTGGAGTTCAGATTTAAGATTTAAGGTTGCAGTGCAATGTTACCAAGTATACCTTCAATGTCTATGCACAAAGGAGTGCCAAGAGCTTCTCTGCCATGCAACATTTTGCTACATGGTCAGATATTTAAATGATATGGTCCAAAAATATTGATTTTCTATTGGTGATTTTTTGGCATAATTGTAACACTATAAGAAAATGTTCTTTATTCTGGGCTAAGGCACCCAGGTGATTTGAGGCAAGGGCTACTTGACAATTTACTCGCTGTAAAGAGATGTACCTGTTCTCACTTGTATGTTTTCCTACAATTGATCTCATGCATTTGAATGCAGAAGAAAAAATTCAAACGGAAATCTCAAATTTAATTATATGGCTAGTTCTCATCTCTCTGCTGCAGTTTTTATGCATACTGTTTCAAATCTCTGTTCTTGAATGTCCCCCCATATGTTATGTAATAAATGACTAGAAAGCATCTTTAAAATAGAAAGCATGTGCTAAGAGTGCAAGTGAATACACATAAACCACGTGAAATGCACCTTTCTGCTTGTATAGTACAGTGAATGGACCATTTATTTTTGCTACCATGGGATTTAAAGCTGAACTCTAGGCAGATCTAAAATACACAAATTATTGCAGCTCTGTAATCATTAGTATATCATACTTTCTTTGAATGCATGCCATGTATGTGCCTGAATTTGACTCAGTATCAGCTCCTTGCAGTCCACTGTATAGCAGAGCTCAGAGAGAGGGAAGAGAAGTGGCAAGCTTTTTATAGACCTGAGACGACATCTGCTCAATCTGGGTGTTTTTGGCCAGATCAGATGTTGATCTCATGACTATGTACATCCTTGTACATTCTAGAGTTTTCCCAACTTTCCCAACTGGGTCCCAGTTTGGCAGTCAAGATCGCAACCTGTATAACAGATTTTTCAGCATGTGTGATTATTAACATGTAAACAAAGTTTATATATTATAATTAGCTACAACTGTCAGGAACAGCCAATTACAAAGTATTCTTTCCAAAGTTGCTACAGAAAACCTTCCATTAAAAAAAAAAAAAACCCCCGATTGCTCCTTTCTTATCACTAACTAGTCCTAATTAGCTCATTGCTTTCCCTGCTATCCTTAGCTACTGTTTTTACTAATTAATAAAAAATGAAATAGGGCTACTATATATATATACATTATTGGTACAAAAAAATGTGTTTTCATTCATTTTGTAGCATTAGTGATAAAATAACACATGCAAAAAGAATAATTTCATCAGGGAATAAGTTACCACACTTTGTAATAGAAACATCATTTTTCAGCCATGTTAAAAAGGACAAATTATTAGATGTGCATTCAGATTCGGATGAACTTACAAATCAACTAAATTCTGTTGATTTGGCAATTCATCCGAATCCGAATTAATGAAATATTATATGCCCGAATATACGAAAATATATTCAGGCAAATAATAATTTGTTTGTGCACTGGCATGTTCTGGTGCCACCATCTTGGAGGCGTAGCGCATGATGTCATGATGTCACATGCTTCATGCGTTCCCCCTTCAAGATGGCAGCACGCATGCGCAGAACATGCCATTGGCCAATATTTTGATGCGTTTGCATGCGTTGTGAACTGGAGCTAAAAATACCATTGGAATACATTGGACGCAGTTTTGCTCCGGTCTGTAACTGCTCTGCACCTGCTCCGCGCTTGGTGTGAACAAGTCCTTAAGGCAAATAGGCTGTTCACTTTGAAAGGGAATTTGCACTTTGAAAGGGAATTTTTGCTGGCATATGGCTGGATGATGGGAGTCAGCAAAGCTTCACCTCATTCAATAAGCCAAGGGAAAATTCCCCTGCACAGTGAACATCCTGTTTGCCTTTAGTTAATAACCCCTGTGTTTCCCTCTTTACCAATATATCATTATATAATACCTTTAAAGGGGCAGGCTCTCCTGTACCATTGAAGACCAATTTAACCTTTTCCACCAACACACATTTCTTTGACATGTGGCTTAGAGGTCTATTTATTAATATTTTCACCCAAGATTCACACAACTTTCCTAACGGAATTGTGTGTAAAAATGTGGAACTTTTCCAATGAAAATATTGAGAATATTGACTGAAGTAACATCCAGGGCACCTTTCATACTTTCAGGAGGGGATCCATGTCCGTGCAAGGAGATCACACAAAAAAAGCACTGCTCCTCCATGGCTCAGAGAAGTAATGAGCTTGGTGCTTACTGCTGGGAGTTTATTGAAGCTTGTACCATATCACTGGTGTCCTGCCCAATTTCAGTCCTGCCCACCAGTAATGCGGTGCAAGCTTCAATAAACTTCGATAAAGCTTCAAAAAAACTATTCCAGTGGAATCCGGTGTGCGGCCAGCTATTCTTCTATCCGTGTCCATGCAGTTTTTTAAAACTAACATTAACTGGCCCATGTTATGGATCTCTGATCTATTTATTTTTGGTTCCAGACCTGGCTGGAGTCGGGGGAACCCAGATGTAAATGGATGCTCGGCTACCCCTAGAATACAATCGGGCTTCCAATCAGGTCCGTCTCAAAGTCTGTGTGAAAGGGACCTAAAACGTATTTTTCGGAGATAATGTGCATGTGTGTGTAAATGTTTGTGTGTGGCAGGGTCATGTGTTTTATATAAAGCTAAAGGTATCCTTTATTCAGCAGAGGCCTACTGTAATCCATGTGTTTCAGTGATTATAGGGTTTAGCTGACAAACCTGAGTGGGATATTAAGGAACAAAAAAATGTTGTACCTTCTGGAGTCTACGTGTCTATGCTATCATAAGAATACATGAAAATAAGTGGGGAAAACACTTCCAAGCCTGTATGTCCTGAGAGAAATGTATCATGTTAAAAGTAATTAAAACATATATATAATCTACATGATGTGACTGTGTATTGTGTATGTGGAGATTAACTTTGAGAACTGTGTTTAGCCTATTTGCATAACCTGCTCATTTCCATATTGGTGCTTGGTGAGAAGGGACATATTTTCCTAACTGAGGCTCACAGTTTTTATGACCAGTCATCCGAATGTTTGAAATTCAAATAAGGCCTATTATGTCCACATCACAAGAGTTAACATAAAGAAGGGCTGTCTGTTAAATCCGCAATCATGGCAAACACCTGTTTTCACTGAAACACTTAGCCAGGTGCTTGAAATAAAACAAAATGGGAGGAAATGTATATTCTAATTCAAGAGTAGATCTAGTACTATAGTGGGAGAAGTTACTGTACATAAAGTGACTAAAAAAATAATAGAACCCCTGAGTCACATCTTATTACTTAGTGGTGGTAACCCAATTAAGTCTGGATATTTCTTCATATGCCTCCAACAGATCCATACATTCATGCAGTTTGGATTCATAAACACTATAGAAAAGAAAACAAGTCTTTTTGCCCTCATCAACCATTTCGCTTCCTATTTTACAAGGGTAGGTTTGGGTATGGGCAATACCACTATTTTTTCTGTGTCTCAGTTTATATTTCCATTATCCATTATGTGGTTTGCATATGAATAAATGTGATGTAGCAATTGAATTTCCTCCATAGTTATTGCACATTTACAGTTGATGAGTTTGTAGTGTTTGTGTATAATATTCATTCATGCCATCGCCTCACAGTAATAAATTGGGACAGTTAAGTTCACCTCTGATTGACTCAAAACCAAATCCATTCCCCAACCCCTATTTCTTTCAAAGTAAAACAAACATCTACTTATGATTCAAGTTGAATATTCTGGATGAGTTGGAATAATTTTAAGCTAACTCTTTATTGGAAACAATTGCAGAAATCAAAAAGAACACATAGCTCTAATTTATGGCTACAATAACATTAGCATTAAAGTGGACCTTAACCCCCTTTCACTAAAATCAAATCAACATACAGCTCTGCATGCTGATATAAAATCATCTTACATTCATTAGTTAAATAAATGTATTTTTCTTTTACTTACAATTATTGTTTTTTCACTGCCTGGTCCTCTTAAGCATTAGTGATGTAGCCTGCGCCTAAGGCCCGGTTCACACCTGGGCGTTTTGTAGCGCGCTCCTACGCTTTGCAAAACGCTCAAACACCGAAATCCCATGGGTATGGTTCACACCTGGGCGTATTATAGGCCGTATGAACGCGCTACAAAGCGCCCTATGCCCAAATAAGTACACAAGCTTCTTTGGGGCGTATTTGCCGCGCGTATCCATTGGGATACAGCCCGGATTTACAGCGAATCACGGTAAAAACGCGTGCAGCGACAAACGCGCATATCGATACGCCTAGGTGTGAACCCAGCCTAAGAGATGCATCCTGGGAAGGTTACATCACAGTGCATTGCTGGGAGATCTCATCTGTAAATTGTATAATCTCGTGATTATTTCCCTAAGAGGATGTGCATGGTCTCATGTACCAGTCACAAATGCTACAGTTCCAGGAAGTGAAGGGAGATAGTTTTATCTGCCAATAGTAAAAATGGCCACTGTAGGAAGAATGGGGGGGAAAGGAAATATAAGGTATGCAAAGAATAAAAACATTGTAAGTATCTGTTTGTAGATTGCCGTTACTAAACATTTCTAAAGGTGCCTTTGTTTGTCATTTTAAGATAAGGGTAAAGTTCCTCTTGAAAGAGAAGGATCTAATATATCTCTGGTTCTTTACAGGTCCAACAGAAAACCAATATTTTGGTTTATAGTGAATTTGTAATAATTTTAGTGCTCGTAGCCTAAGACAGATGTATAAAGCGGGCAACAAAGGTCCCAAACCCAAGCAACTTTAAAATGCAGACCATTTTCCAGTATCTGAATACATGCTTGGTCATGCCCTTGCTGTCTACAATGCCTCTCTTTTGGTCTATGCCCACTGACTAGTTTGTATTTTATTATTCACTTTTTAACCAATAAAAATGGTTTTAAAGTGTATGTCAATCCATGTTTATAGTTTGGGATAAATTGATAAGGGGTTATTATTGCTGCCTGTGTCATGGTAACAATTGTCAATGGAGACAAAACATGAAGTGAAAGCGAATTTCCCCAATAAGATACAGATAGATTTATCGGTTGGGTGTGTATCTCTTCAAGGCAACAGCTGAAAAACAAATCCGCCATAGCAAACTGTAGAAGGTAGTGGTACTGTTGCAGTTTGTTTTCCTAGCACTGGCGAAGATGGTGGAGTGATAATGCAATAGAGGGTGGAGAACAGCCTCATCCTCAAAAACGGAGTTGTAGTAGATGTCTATTCAGAAAAAACTGCCACAAAATGATTATAGAGTGTAGCTTTAACCCGGAATGCCCTACTCCATTCTGTCAAGCTATCTCCTATTTTGTCTGCCTTTAGGCAATCCTTCAAAACGTATCTCATCAGGGAAGCCGATGACACCTCCACCTGCAAACTAAACTTTTACTTTGTCCATCAGCTCATCCCTTAGAGTTGTCACCTTTTGCACCACATGTCTTTCCCTTTTAGATTTCAAGCTTTTATGAGCAGGACCCTCCTAAACCTTTTGTATTAAATTGTATTGTAACTGTACTGTCTCCCTTTATTTTTTAAAACGCTCTGCAAACTGTTGGCCCTATAACATTCCCAATTTTGCTTTTCAACAAGGGATGAAAAGTGTTGTTACCAGTAGTCATCCTTCTGTTTAATATCTTTGAGACAAATAAGAACACAACATGCCATGACTATCAGTATGCCTGATATCACAGTTGCTTTAACTCCCAACCACACTGAAATTCCTTGTTGCTGCTGTAATAATCACCTCTGGCTTGTCTGGAAGAGAGACAGCTAATTTATTTTTCTCACACTATAGCCTCAACATCAGCACTAGGTAGTAGTCCATATATTTCCCTAAATAGTATTCCCAGTATGGGTTCCATACAACAGCGTGCTGGCAACTGCACACTGAAGATCTTTTTCTTTCTTACCTTTCTGCATTAAGCTTGGAATGTCATCTAATTTAAAGATAATGAGAGTAACATTATTCACGCTTCATTTCTCCCTACTGACAAATCTGGTTGCCTCTTCAAATGACCCCAGTAAACAAAATGTGTTCTTGATCAGCTGCCACTGACTGCTTCTTGCACATTCTCCATGCTTTGCTGCCTTGGTGCCTGAGGTAGTCACTGAATGCTTTGTGCTGCTTTTACAGGTTGTTAAATTGTAATTTCACCCTAGAAGTAATGAATGCACACTAATCAGCAATAAACGAAACGTACCATTGGAAATGTATTGCGCCACATTTGGTTTCTGTCCGCATAACCGTTTTTTCTGCAATCAGTGCTTGAAACTGCCAGCTATTATCAGCAACACCATGCAACTCAAGGTGTTGCTCCGCAGCCCCCTTAAATACAGAATGCTGTAAATCAGAATGAGTTACTCAGTTTGGAGAATTAAATGTGTGTTATTTGTCTGCATTACTGGATGCTTGTCATTTGCTTTGGTGACTGTTGCAGCAGTGTATCTCCACTTTAAGCAAGGTCTTTTTCAAGCCAGACAAAAAACTGAAACGGATGCCTATACATCCAAAGGACCCAAAACCGAAACACAAGCAAACATAATTGGTATGTGCAATCCGGTGTAGTAAGGAATGCAGCCAATGACCTGAACACTGGGAAGACAAAACAACTCATGCAACATACACATGGCCAGGCCATGAAATCTGCATCTTTCCAGGACAATGAGGTGCAGCTTTTAAGACAGAAAGGACAACTGGTTTGCAAGAGGCTTGAAAGAAGCCATCTATATCAAACTGGAACAGCCATCCCAAAACATGGATTAGGGCGTTTGAAACCACCTGTCATCCACATACAGTATAATGTTATTTTAATATATTTACTTTAGTAATCTGACAATTTACACCTTTGGCCATGAAAAATGAACATTCTTTTTGGCACCAAGGTGATTCGATTATAGAGATAGAACAGGGTTGTTTCACAAACCTTTACATCATGCTTGTAGACAATCACATCTGCTTTGACAGATTGCATGACTCCATGGTGATTGGATTTTTTTTTTACGTAATAAGTTTTTATTGAGAAGCATTTTTCAATAATTACATTTAACAAAATGGAGGAAAAAATAATAAGAACAAAAGTACAATCAAAATAAACAGATGACCAGTCGTAAACATGTGAAAGGTTACTATTGAATGGCAATGCATAGACATGCGAGTCATACTGGAGGGAGCACATACTGGAGGGAGCATACATCCCCCCTTGACCCGAATGCAGATACTAACCAACACGAGTACGAGATGAGTCTTGTCATCAGAGGAAAAAAAAAATTCGTATAAGACCATAGTTGGGAGTTGATAGTGGCCTTGGGGCCCCATGTGAGTAGGTGATGGGAGACAAGAAAGAAATCGATCCTAGTGTAGGTGCGGTGCGGGTGGGAATAGAATGTGTAGTCCCTGGAGGAGGGATTTAAAGTACGCCAAATGTCAATTAGTTGTAGATTATGTCGTTTTTTTCTAAGTCTGTTGAGATGGGATAATGGGGTATGAGACTTCCCGGTCGAGGAATCTAAAGAAGGATCGATGGTGAAATTAAAGTCACCCCCTAGTACGAGAAGGCCGTCCGAAAAATCTTCCAATTTGTCCAAAATAGAGAGTAAAGATGGTATTGGAGACTGATTGGGCAAGTAGATGTTGGCGAACGTCACCTTTTTGGCGAGTAGGGTACCATTAACGAACACATATCTGCCCT
Organism: Nanorana parkeri; assembly: GCF_000935625.1. Lineage (NCBI taxonomy): Eukaryota > Metazoa > Chordata > Amphibia > Anura > Dicroglossidae > Nanorana > Nanorana parkeri. Next base: position 115,222 of record NW_017306663.1, read on the forward strand.
CCTCGTCGCTCTCCACCCCGGAGGCAGAAAAGGGAACAGAGTGGTGGAAGCAAATGGCAACACCCTTAGACTTGCTGGTCTGGTTATTACTTAAGTATACTTCTTGATAGTAGCGGGAAGACAAAGAAGGAGCCTGAGGTCCTCTGAAGTGCGTTTCCTGTAAAAAAAGGATGTGGGCCCTGCCTTTGTGCATATGGTAAAGGAGTTGAGACCGCTTACGTGGCTCATTTAGCCCCTGTACATTGAGAGAGGTGAAGTTTAGTGAATTCATTTTCGCCAAACGTAATTGGGACCTGGAAGGGGACATGGAACGAAGCTTAGTGGAAGAAGGGAAGATGGGTAGAGGGAGAGGGAGGAATAGAAGGTTCGGGTGGTGATGGGAAAAAAAAAAAAAGGGGAGGGGGGTTTAGGTAGTATCGGATTACAAACCGATCACTAAACGGAGTACGAGTCCCCAAGAACACGCGCCAAGAGACTAAAACAAAAATAAAACAAGTAACCTTCGTCCTTAGGCGTGAGGCCTATGTGGGGTAGGAGTGGCTCAGGTAGCAGTATCTGCAACCGGGCCAGGCATCTGGTGAGCATAAGTAATGATAAACGTAATTATACCCTTCTGATTGTGTTCAAACCAAAGAAACAACACAAGATACTGCAAAACAACAGAGTCTAAGCTGAGCAACAGTCATCTAGTAACACATCAGTGGTGGTATGTTAGTTAACTAGAGATAAAAGGTGGGAGGGAGTGCCAGACCAACAGGAAGAAATTGGGGTTAGTTCATGGCATTCCGCTATCGCCCTGTCTCAGTATCCAGTGGTACCACTATGTTTCCCCTTTCATCAAATATATTCGTTATGACTGTATCTAAAAGTTATACTAGATATCACGGTATACTTGGTAGCCTCAGGATGATTGTAGTGGCATCTCAATACCCATCTATATCATAATAAGTCCCGTATCGTGTTCTTATTGAGCCAAGTTGCAATGTGTGTAGTAGGTGTCATATCACGTGATAATCCATAGGTGACCATTGTAAGGCAAGAAATAATACGTCCTATGGAGCTAATGGGGAGTCAGCCCAGGTATAGTAGATGCCTGGTCCGTGAAGCAGGAGCTAATAGAATGTGCTGCCGATCGCCGCCATGAGCAAGCTCCGCCCCCATGGTGATTGGATTAACAAGACTGCTAGCAGTCTATAAATGTTGATGTATGTTCCTGAGCCCCCATTCACACGTGTGACATCATGCATCATGTTTATGTGTATTTTGCTTGTTTGTCATGTTTCATTTAAACGGTTTGCCCCATTTGTAATGCAGCAAATGCTGCAAAGTGCTTTCTTCTAGCTTATGGACTCTTCTGAGCTTCAATCTTTGTGCATTTTTGCACATTTATTATTGTGCAACTTTTCATGTGTAAAATGCACGTCTTGCTCGGCACATTTGTGGTGTCATAAGCAATGAATGACCCTGCAAGCTTGACGAATTTTGCATGCATAATCGAATTCTACACTAGTGTGAATAGGGACTGACACACATTAAAAATGAGAAAACTGCTTCAATGAGTGGTAAAACGTCTTCAATATCACAAAACAAGTCCAGTTGAATCTGACTAACTACTTCTATCTATACCATTACCAGGATAAATTATCAACTTTACAGGGATTGGAGGCTAATATTATTTGGGGGGGGGGGGCTTTCTATATACTAGTTGTCAATGACTACTTTGTTTTGACACACCAAATGTCATACAAATGTCATTTAAAGCACACCTACCACATACCAGGTAACTAGGGACGCTGATCTGTCAGTACACTAAGAACCCGGCGGAGCCGCCGTGATATCACTCAGTGTGTAATTACAGTTCAGCGTCCACTGGTTACCTAGTGACCAGGGGACGCTGAACTGTCATAAGAGCTTGTCGGAGCCGGTGGTAATATCAAAGCCAGCTCTGCTAAGCTCTCATCGTAATGACAGAACAGCATCCCTGGTTACTAGGTATTTACCAAGCAGAATAGAAAAACTGTAAAAAAGTAGAAAAAAAAGTAGAAAACGATTGGGCGGAGGTAGCAGTGACAGCTAGCTCCACCCACCTGTTTTACAATTGAGCGGAGCTAGCAGTGACAACTAGCTCCACCCAACTGTTTTCTATTGAACAAAAAGTAGAAAACGATTGGGCGGAGCTAGCAGTGACAGCTAGCTCCACCCAACTGTTTTACGTATGGGCGGAAAACAGTTGGGTGTACCGAGCAGAATAGCCGAGCCGAATGCTGCTCGGCAGCATTTGGCTATTCACTCACTGCTGTTGGGCCTCTATGAGAATAGGACGAACAGCAGCGAGTAGCCTGCTGGAGGTTCGGCTCAGCCGATCCAGATGTTGGATCAGCTGAGTCGAACTCCTGCACTTCGGGTCGGCCGAACATGCTGAACATGACCCTAACCCAGGCGCAGCAAGCCGATGTACGGCTGATTTCAGTCGGTGTACGGCTGAAATCAGCCATACAAGCCTGAGGTGAATAGCCGAACTGCGTTCGGCTCACTTCATTTCGGGTCCGTTATTCACACAGCTGCACTTGGCAGCTGTGTGAATAACCCCCTTAAACTCTGAAAACTTTAATTCCGCTCAGCTTCAGCTCCTAATAACTTTACCTTTTAAGTTGATATGTTAGTGCAGCTGATTGCCACTACATGACTCAGAGTAAGATGTATCATAATAATAATTAGTAGTAACCTAGCAGCACTACAAACAGATAATACTCCTTGCTCACACCCACACGTGCTCACACTCACCTTTTCCAATTCCTCTTTTCACTTGTTCACAATTTTGTTTTGTTTTTAAATTTATTTAAACACTGTAAGAAGACTACTTAATTATTTGCAGCTTACAGACTGGTCATTAAATATAAGGCTTACTTATCCTAGGAAATACTCTCTCCAACAAACAGTAACACACAAACACACAGGGGTCTATTCACGAAGCTGCCGAAGGATCTAGCCGTAGCTTTGGCCGATCCTTCGGCTAGCTTTGGCCCCAGGGCCCCTTCGGTTCAGTAGAACCGAAGGGAACCCACGATCTGCTGCAGTTCTCCATCAAGTCCACCAGCAGAGGGCGGGTACAATGCTAGTTTACAATTGGCTATTGCAAATTGAAATAGCCAATAGGAATCTAGCAATGCATTCCAATGGGCAAAAATGTTTTTTTTTCTATTCTGACACGGCTCCGTGTCAGAATAAAGAAAAAAAAGAAAAAGCAGTGTTTCTCTCCTTGGCGGCTGGGAGCGGAAGGCTCCCAGAGCGCCCGGGAGATTTTATTTTTTCATTTTTTTTTTATGGCAGAAGAAACCGCCGGACATTAGAAAATTGTTGGGCGGAGCTAGCTGTCACTACTAGCTCCGCACAATCGTTTTCTATTTACTTTTTAAAACTTTTTTAACAATTTTTCTGTTCCGCTCAGCGGCATTCGGCCATTCACTCACTGCTGTTCGGCATCTATAAGAATAGGCCGAACAGCAGTGAGTAGACTGCCGGAGGTTCGGCTCAGCCGATCCAGATGTTGGATCGTCTGAGTCGAACTCCTTCTGCACTTCGGGTCAGCCGAACTTGCTGAGCATGTTCGGCCGTCCCGAAGCCATGCGAAGCAAGCCGATGTACGGCTGATTTCAGCCGTACAAGCCTGAAGTGAAAAGCCGAACAGTGTTCGGCTCACTTCACTTGGGGTCGGTTGTTCACGTGGCTGCCCTCGGCAGCTTAGTGAATAGACCCGACAGAGTTTTTTCTTGTCCAGCAAGAGTGTAGTATGTTTAATTTTTCTCTATACAGGTGAAACTCGAATAATTAGAATATCATGCAAAAGTAATTGCAGTAAGTGCTGCAAAAGGGGCCCAAACCAAGTACTGAGTACATATGCATGCTTGTACTTTTCAGAGGTCCGATATTGTTCTATGTACAATCCTTGTTTTATTGATTGCATGTAAAAATCTACTTTTTTGAGGTTGTGGATTTGGGGTTCTTGGGGTTTTCATGAGCTGTAAGCCATAATCATCACAATTATGACAAATCACGGCTTGAATTATCTTACTTTGCATGTAATGAGTCTATCTCATATATTAGTTTCACCTTTTAAGTTGGATTAGTGAAATAAATGAACTTTGCACGATATTCTAATTATTCGAGTTTCACCTGTACATTTTCTTTGTTAATAGCCAAATCCATAATTTTTAGCAATATTTAATAAAGGATTGAAATTTGTATAGACTATTTTAGGAGGTCCTATCGGTGATACACAATAATTAGTAGTAAGTAAGTAACTCGGAATTGAGTGAATTGTATTGTCTTACATATTAGAAGAGCTTCTTGTTTTATTGCATTGCAAGTACAGTTTTGAAGGTTGTCAGGAAAAATAAGCAAGGGGTAAAACCAAGGGCAGGGCATTGGACAGTCCGCTTTGGGTGCTGACAATAAGGGGGTGCATTGCACAGGCCAGCAGAGAGTGCCTTCACAGTTCTGGTGTGCTATTCTAGCTGCTGTAAAGGCTGCTGGGTGTCTTTGCAGTACAGTTCCATCCTCCTCCCCATTTAGGAGAAGATTTACTGCCCTCAGAGCTTCTGCTGCAGCCCAGCCAGCACTGTGAAGTTCAGAAGTCTGCAGATGGGGAGACTAAATAACCAAAGTCAGGATTAATATTTGGTTCTGATCTCACATTGGTGTGGTGTAAATATAACACCTACCTGTCTCTTTTTTAAAGAAGATACTCCTTGGATAGAAGGAATTTAAATGCCATAAAAACAACATAAAAACAAACTGAGTATAGTTGGCCCAAGAGTAAATATCACAGAGGTACTTTGGGGAAGTGGTATCAAAGAAACTGATATTGTGATCTAGATACCTAGAGACCTTCACCTGATGTTTTAGTCTTCAGTTACAACAAACTATTGATGACAGTTATAAAGTGTGTAGATGCCCTCGTTTGACTAGCAGGTGTGCTTGCACTGGGTCAAAAGATCTTATTGGAAAAAATAAAAAGTTGAGGGAGTGGGGTTGGGGAAAGTGGTAGTAAGGGTAGGTAGGGGGAATGATAGTAGGCTTGGTAGCCTTTCTATACTGCCCATGGTCTCCTCCTTTGGGGCCTTGGGATAAGCTAGCAGGGTATGTCCAAGATAATGTTTCCAGCAAGTGAGATTGATATTCTGCAGAGGTAGTTAATTCAAACCAGTAATGCCATGTTCTCCTGACTTGTTCACCCTGGTTCTTGAGTGAGAGAGTAAGTTCTTCCATGTCCTTAATTTCATTCATTTTGAATCGCCACTGTGTTAATGGGGGGGTCCTGTCTGCTTCCAATATAATAAGAAGCATATAATTTTGAGAGTGAGTGTGTCTGACAGTTGTTTTGTGTAGAACACATACGTTTAAGATATATTAAGAATGTGCTTGAAAACTGTTTTTTAATTGTAGTAGACAGAACATGTGTGATTTACATGGCCTTCCAATGGTCAAGCAGGGAAGATATAATTGTATGTACCGTATATCTGAACTGGATTTAAAAACAATTCCTTGTAAAGAAGTGGAGTAGTCCAAATTGATAGTAGGTAGCGTGCCCAAGTTGTAGGAGGGTGAAATGAGTTTTCAGGAGGCAGATTTGGAAGGGTTAATAGTGGCTCTTGTTAAGGAATGGGAAAATGTTAGATGCGGTGGACATATATAGTAGCCAAGGCAGGGCAACCAATAGGATAAGTGTGAAATCCTGTTCTAGGAAGATTTATTTATTTTTGCTTGAGTTCCAGCAGCAGTCTTCTGGGAATATGAGAAGCTTTATAATAGAGAAGCAGGTACAGGAAGATATTTCCTGTATGAATTTCTCCACAAAGTACCTGTAAGAACGATTTAGGGTTATGTATCAGAACAGTATGTATCAAGCATCAACAGAATGTTAATTTTCAAAATGTTATATTTCCCAATCCAGGAGAAGAAATCATTGCCCTACCATTTGAAATCTTTATGCATATTAGTTAGAAAGAGAAAGTTGCCTTTGAAAATGTATGTACTGCAATGGTTGGCATGATTTTAATCCCTAAATAGCTGAAGGAGGTGGTCATCCATTAAACTAGGACATTTTCTCTGGATGATGTCTTTTCTACTTCTTGGAACCAAGATGTTCATAGCATGGAACTTGTATGTTTACTTTAAAGTGTGAGTGGTCCCCATATTTGTTAAATTCTAGAACTAGATTTGGTAGGGAGGTCTTAGGTATAAGCCATCTGCATATAAGGCTATTTTGTGACTATAATGGACAGGGATGACTGAAATATTTGGATTTCAAAAAGGTTAACGATTTCGGGAAAGGTTCAAGAGCAGGGGGAGAGGACTAGGAAGGCATTAATTAGCTCTTACTGCTGCTGTTGGATGAGAGTAAATTACTTTTATCCATCTAAAAAAATTAGTGCCCAGGCCTATGTGTTGGAGCATAGGCTCCACAAACTTCCCGGTATTCCTATCAAACACTTTTTCAGTGTCGGTGGTGATTAACAATAGTGGAATATTCTAGGAAGTAACTCCTTGGATGATGTTCAATAGCCATATAATATTGTCTTTGGCTTCTCAGGAGAAAAAACAACTTGATCAAGGTCAAAAAGGCTGGAGAGATAGGGTAAGAGCTGGTTATAAAGGATTTCAGTAAATATTTCCAAATCTGTGTTCAAAAGAGCGTCTGTTGATAGCTAGGGACAAAATTGTTTCCTGTTTTGGAGATTAATTTGGTTGCATAAGGTATCTTTTTTAGAATGGTATTATATCATCTGACAAATTCTTGGCTATAGCCAGAAAGGTTTTGTAATAGTGTGCTGTGAAGTCATCTGTGCCAGGGACTTTGTAGAGCTTAATTGAAGAGAGGGCAGAGAGAAATTCTTCTTCAGTTAGATGATGTTCTATAGTGTCTCTGTCATGAACAGAAAGGGTCGGGAGGCCAGAATCAAATCTAAAACAATGGGTTATGTCAGCCATTTTATAGGCTCGAGTCCCTTCTTTGTGTGGGTCTATGGATGTAAGAGCATAATTTAGTTTTGTGACAAGCCATAGCTAATATCTTTCATGGTTTGTTGCTGTGTTTATAACATTGAGGTTTGTGTTGAGAGGCCTTGCTTTTATCAAGTAGTAAAGAGGAATGTTGTTGTCTAAGAGCTTCAACTGCAAGGGATTGGACTAGCAATTTCTTTGTGGGCTGTTCGTATTTTAGAGATTTGAGGAAGGATAGAGGTTATTTTGTGAGTCCGCTCTTTTATGATTCTCAATGCCTGTTTGATCAGTCCTTCCGTGATTACACATTTATGGGTCTCCAATATGGTCATGGGTGAAATGTCAGTTGTAGAATTGGATTAGAAAGAGGTCTTTATCTGTCCTTCAACTGAATCCTAAATTTAATTATTTTGTAAGAGGGAGTAATTAAGAGGATGTCTTAACTATGTAGAAGGAGAGGGTCACTGAAGCATGTTCAGCAAGAATGCTGGATTCGATTTATTTTGATACAATGCAATGTAGATCTTGATGTAGAATAAAGAAATAATCAATGCAAGGGTATATTAAATGTGTGGTGGAATAGAATGTGTTGAATGTGGAGTCTCTATGATGTGGGTGGGTAATACCCCACACATCAATGAGTCTCTTAGAAGATAATCTATATTTGAACTTTTTCCATTAACATAGTTGTAGATTAGGTGAAAGGCATCCATGGAGACCTCGAAGAGAAGGTCCAGAGCAGTGTTAAAGTCCCTACCAACAATCAACATATCTTCAACAAAGTGATCACGTTTGTCTATGGTCTGGCATGCTCTAAAAAACAGAGTTGATTACTAGTGGGAAAAGAGAAATTGGCTAACAAGAAGATTGTGCTACAAGGATTGTAACCACCTTTGGATTGTAGTGCGATGGTGTGCTATGATGAATGCGTGGGAATTTAGCACTGTGAAATCTGTTTTTTTTTCTCTTATGAAAATGTATTTCTTGTATATATGCAATTTGTGCTTTTATCCTTCTCAAATCACAGAGAGTGTATGACCTTTTTCAAAAATATTAAGTCACTTCACATTTAGAGGCGCAAGTTTGATCCGAGACATTGTGTCATGGTAGGTGTCTGGGTAGCACGGGGAAGGGTAAGGCCTAATGGAGACAAGAGTGGAAAACTGGGTAGTTCATTGGGTGAAGGAAGCAAATTGAAGGTCGGTTATAGGGAAAGTAGAAGGGAATGGGATATGAGGTAGAGAACAGTATAACTAATGTGACAGTGTGGGAGGGGGGTATAATAATAAGCTACAAAAAGTTGGCAAAATCTATTCACATATCTGTCAACCTCCTTATTATTGAAGAAAAATTATTTTTCACTTGCTGCATATACTGAGCAGCATGATTTGAGACTATTATTCACCAAAAACAATCTGACGTGTATTTAGCATGGTGTACAGTTTACTACAATTTCTTCTAAACTGTGCTGCCCTTCTCAGCATAGCCCTCCTCACTAAAGCTACTGTAATGAGAAGAGGAGATCTGTGTGGTATAAGTAAAAGAAAAAATAAAGTTTAAATTAAAAAAGTTATTAAAAGTGATAAACTAATATGTTGTTATGTGCTGGTTAGCTAGATAGTGTTAATTAGCTAGTGTTTTAATTGAGGCCGATTAATTAGTTAGTGTTAGGTCAATACCTTATTCCATTATTCGATTTTTTGTCAGTTTCTCTGCTTATTAAAAACATACACTGATCAGCCATAACATTATGACCACCTGCCTAATATTTAGTAGGTCCCACTTTTGCTGCCACAACAGTCCTCACCTGTGGTATCTGGCACCAAGCCATTAGTAGCAGATCCTTTAAGTCCTGTAAGTTGTGAGGTGGGGCCTCCATGGATCATACTTGTTTTTTCAGCACACCATGGGCACCATGACTAGTCTGCGGCTACACAGCCCCATACACAAAAATCTACAATGCACTGTGTGTTTAGACACCTTTCTTTTGGAACCGGCATTAACTTTTTCAGCAATCTGAGATACAGTAGCTCTTCTATTGGAATGGACTACACGGGACAGCCTTCACTCCCCACACGCATCAATGCGCCCTGGCAGCCTATGCTGCTTCATTGGACCACTGCAAACTGTAAAAATCTCACAAGAGCTGCAGTTTTGGAATTGCTCTGACCCATTCGTCTAGCCATCACAATTCGCCCTTTGTCAAAGTCACTCAAATCCTTACGCTCGCCCATTTTTCTGCTTCCAACACATCAACTTCAGGGACAAAATGTTAATTTGCTGCCTAATATATCGCATCCACTTCAAGGGGCCAATGTAACCAGATAATCAATGTCATTCACTTCGCCTGTCAATGGTCATAATGCTATGGCTGATTGGTGTATATATATTTAGGGTATTTAAAAAAAAGGCAAAATGAATACCCATATGTGCCAAACAATGAGATAGATCGGTCAGATTTATGACTGATATTTTTCATCAATATCTTCAGCTGATTGCAAAATGCTGAACAATTGTATGCGTGTTATTCAATATCTTGATTAATGGCAAAACACTTGTTTAAGATCAATCACAAATCGCTATGTGTATGGCCCACCATAAGGTCAGGTACCCTACTAAAGAAAAACTGAAGTGAAACATGTGATCAAAACTGTGTTTTCCCCCCACCTGCCTTATTTAACTATAATTATTATGTGTAAGTCATACCCACCCCTTTTTAGCCACTCCAATTTCTATTTTGCCAGAGCATACAACTTACATATCCCTCTTTCCCACCTCACCTATTAACACCACAGCACCGCAGCATCTGGTTTGCCAGATTTAGCTTTCCAAAACAACAAAATAGCTTCAGTTACTGTACTTTGTGCTGCAGAAACTCAAACACTGACGTGTATATAAACTGATCTCTATACATGTACATTTATTAAAGCGGAACTTCAGGATTGTGAAACATGAACCTTGAAGTGGGGCTACCCCTGCACTGCAAGAATGAAGTCCTCATTTTGTCTAGGGGCAAAAATAAAGAAGAAATACTCACCCAATCCTTGGCTCCCACCTGGCTCCTAGACCGGTCCTTGTAGCCTCTTCTCCCCTGTCTCCGATGGTCTAAGGGCCTGTGACATCATCACATCTAATACATGTCTATTAAACATGAAAACACTGAGAGACTTACCAGAGCCGGAGTGCAGGGAGAGAGAGGTAAGCGGTCACGGCTGCAGGAACAAGTGTAGGGTGAGTATTTCTTCTTTATTTTCAACCCTAGAGAAAAATGAGCAGTTAACCCCTGCAGTGCTGGGGTAGCCCCACTGCAAGGGTTCATTTTTCACAATTCTGGAGTTCTTATTTACATTGGTTATAGGTACCATTTGTAAATGTGTAAATACACTTAGGGGTGTATCTATAAACAATTTTCAGAGGCATTGATCCTGTGAAATTGCATGTAAATTAATTCTGTGTGAATTAATTAATTCTGTGTATACACTCAGGAGGGAAATGGGTTTGACGCCCCTGATAAAACACCTAGTTCATCACAAAACACAGCCAAGTGGTTGACAGAACCCGGGATACAACAAAGACTTAGTCTACTTAATGCAAATAAAGCATTGGGACCGGATAATCTGCACCCGAAGATACTTAAGGAACTAAGCGCGGTTATAACAAGACCGTTATTCCTCATTTTTATCAATGTTCTACTGAATGTAGTATCAGGGAAATTCCATATTATGGCCACTAGATGGAGCTGAGAAGTCTAGGAAATAAATACTTCTTTCCAATGCTCCCCAGCTCCATTTAGTGGCCATAATGTGGGATAAAATTCAACCTGGAAAGAAAATATACTAACATTTGCCTACATTCCCACAGAACAATTGTACATGTAATTTTACAGGATGAATGGCTTTGAGAATTGTTTATAAATACACTCAATTATAATCCTAAATCCCTAATGTGCAGTGAAGACCTCGTGACCTTCCTTCATTTACATACAGTGCCTTGGTTGATCACATCTTGTACCAAAACAAAATATCAGTTCAGCTGTAGTTAGCCATGGGGAAAAAAATCATGCATGGAAACAAATCACAGAAAAATCAGAATTCCTTTTTTCTATAACATCTGAAAGTTTCTTTTTGTCCTTACTTTAGTAAACTAAAGTAAATATTTATTTCTGTGCATATACTTTTGCCATCTAAAAACATATGTAGTGCCAACTAACAAACAGCCTCCAAGATCCTAAGGGGTAATCCTTGATGGACTCTATGTGCCGCGCAGGCTGTGGCACTTCTTCCACAAAATACTTAAATTGGTTGTTTGTACCGGCTTAGGAAGCTAGGTGCTGGAATAAAGGAGGGGTCCTGTCTGTTCACACCTAGGCATATTGAATATGCGATTCGCAGTAAAAAACACGCGACAAGCGCGCGTTTCCGAGGGCTACTTGGCTGTATCCCAATGGAAACGCGAGACAAAAACGCCGCAAAAAAGCTCTTGTACCTTTTCAGGCGTAGGCCGTTTTGAAGCGCGTTCAGACGGGCTGAAATACGGCAAGGTGTGAACCATACCCATAGAAAACAATGGGATTTTCATGTTTGAGCGTTTTGTAGAGCGTTTGTAGAGCGTTTGTAGAGGGTTGAACGCGCTACAAAACGTGCAGCTGTGTGAACCAGGCCTAAAGTGTAAATGTGATCTTCATGGCTGGGCTGGAGGACCTAAGCCCAGTTTAGAATGTGTGTACCCAGATAGCAAGGATAACTTGCCACAAACTTGTGGCAGGGTTAAATTGTAATTCTTGTTAACTTGCTGCACACATTCTCTGGCAAGTTGTAGACTTGCAGAACACTTGCAGCACAAGTTCTAGTTGACACTTTTTGAATTTGTAGCAAATTTGCGTGGCAAGTCCTGCAGGTCTCAGCAAGAGCTCTGCAAGTGTACAGCACTTTTGCAAAGTACGTTGATCTGGAGACTTGTAATGCAGACTTGGTGTAATTGTGCAACAAAATTGTGAAGCTTGGAAAGTCTAGCAATAGTTTAGCTAGACTACATCTGAACTGATATCTTGTTTTGGTACAAGATGTGATCAACCAAGGCATTGTATGTAAATGAAGGCCGCCATGGGGTCTAAGTTATTTTCAAACTTGCAGCTCAATTGCTTGCTATCTGGGTAGCTGCTAGCCTAAAGGCTAATGTTTTTTGTTTGCGTTTATTGCACCCCCATGTGGGATGACTTTCTGTTACTTTCACTCCAGAGACATGCTGGAAGGCTATTTGGTTCAACTAAGTATGCCCAAGATGGCTGCTTCACCTCCTAAGCGCTTTGAGTCCCCGGGGAGAGAACACTACAGAAATACAAATTTTAAAAAAGTATAAAAAGGCACGGGTATGAAATCTTTAATCTGGCATTGTTGGATGGACTGACCGCTGTGTCCCTGCCTCTGCTGTGGAGTAGCCTGCTACCATAACGTTATACACACACAAATACACATGCATAAAAACAATTATTTATGTATTTCTTCCCCCAATTCCTGGTTTACTGATGTTTATGCCTGCAGTCTCCTAACGCCCTCGACAGCTGTATATCTGTAACACTGTTAGACAAAATATACTGTAAATTGAACATTGACATGCACATCATCACTGCGCTTTACTTCTTTCACTTACGAAGACATGTTTACAAATTTCTAATGCCAGTTTAAATATTATATATAAGAAAAACAGACACTTCTTAGTATTAAAAACAAACAGAGAAGCAGGTCAAATATTTTCATTTCTTTTTTTTTTAAACATTAATTCACTATTCCTATTTTTAAACAGCAATTGTTATCGTAATTATTATTATTATTATTATTATCATTATTACTATTATTACTAACAGTGTGTCAAAATCCATCTAACTGTTGTTTTTTGTTTTTTACAAAAGAAGTTAAAATAGATACATAGAAAGAAGAATAAAACATTATGGCACTCCAAAATGCATAATAACCATTTTCCACGGAAGCGTAAACAGTGGGAAGCAGGTGATTGTAATGTTATGCAGCCAAAATACACATTAGAAACATGTGGTTTTCATAATCAAATAGTGCCGGGGAACATAGCGCAAACAATAGTCTACAGAGCAAAATAAAACTGTTACATTTTCTATAATCACAAGGATGCGTTTCTTCAATAGTTAATTGCTCAAATGCTAACTGCGCTGCTTTATTTCCTGTGTAGTGTACAGCTATTAATGTAGCACAATAGGATTTATTGTAGGTTCAATGAAGGATATTTTTTTACTCTTGGTGAAATCATCCGCAGGAGAATAACAAAAAACAAAAAAACAAAAACAACAGGAAAGTCTCCTGCACATGATTTGACATTTGAAGCAAATACAGGTTCAAGTTACTGGCTTCTTTAGCAAATCCCCAAAGATATGTGCTTCTTCTTTTCAGTTTTCTGTTCATTAAGTTTATAAGCCTCTTGTTTCATTACAGATCATCCAAAGCACCTGCCAACCTGCTTTATGAATATATTGAGATTGTGGAAATGGGAGAAAAACTGTTCTAGTTTCAAAAACAAAAATATATGCGGATGTCGAATGGGACAGTCATCAGGTTAATGCCAATTTCTTTTAACTGTTTTGCTGCCAGAGCCTTTTTTTGTTTATGTTAAATGCACATTTTAGGCCCGACGACTTAACACCCCCACTCCCCCCAGAATTATAATAATGAAAAATATATATATTTTCAGTAAGTAGAGTCCCTGTAGAATAAAATGGGCACAGTTTACATGTTTTATGTCTCATGATATTAGCACAACGATTTATCAAACCCACATTTTCAGTAAAAACTAACTTTAAAATAATTTTAGTGCACATAAACACAATAAGATACTTACATTTTTAATTTTACTAAATTAGTGCACATAAACACAACATAATACTTAGTGAAATATAAAAGAGGAGGTTTTGCCGAGCAAATAGATATCAAAATGTGAAGCTTCAAAATTGTGTGCACCAGTGAAATGGCGATAAATTAGGGTACCCAAAATTGTCCATGGGTGAGGACCTAAAGCCTTTACAGGTCATCAATTCAGAATGATTGTTCTCACTCTGGCATGCTTGGCGATACCTCACATGTGTGGTGCAATCATTATTTGCATACATAGGCACACTGTTTGCGTTCGTGTGTACGTAAAAAAAACATTATTAAAGGAGAACTATGGGGTCAGTGTTTTTCCCCATAGTTCTCCTTAGGGTAACGGGAGGACACAAACTAGCGTCCTCCCGTTACCCTAAGCTCAGTATACCGCGAGCTACAGCTCGCGGTATACTGAGACGCCGCACCTGGAGCGGATCCCGACTTAGATGACGGGATCCGCCCAGCTGCGTGAGTGACAGCTGGCTCTGCCTATCTTCAGGCAGAGCCAGCTGTACCCGCCCCCTCCCCCGTCCGTTCCGCCAGTCAGCGCTGGCAGATCGGAGCGGGGGAGAGGGGAATCCAGCCCCTCCCCCTGTCACGGCAGAGAGCCGTGACAGTATCGAGAGGTGAGGGAATCCGGTATGTGTTCTCTCACCTCCCGATCTACTGAGCCGACCTGTGACAGTCTCATTGTCACAGGTCGGCTTAGAACTATGAGGTGAGTGGAAATCACTCATGTCATAGTTCTCCTTTAACAGCACTGAAACCAGAAGTGATGAAAAGCTTGTTGCTTCTGGCTCCATTCACCACAAGGATGATCAAGAAATGAATGTTTGCTGATTCATCCTCTGCCCCACGTGCTGACACCTGACTGCTATAGATTTAACAGCCTTCATATGAAACAATGAAACACAGAACTTATGTCTAAAGGTAATCCAATAGTTTGGAATCAATAGTATGGGGGCTGTCTTTCCTGACCTGCTCATTTATTGGCTTTCATACTTTTGTTATTCACTTGCCCAGTATGCAAATCAGACATTCTGGTTTCACTCTGAATTTTGTGATCAGCATCCTTGTTCGGGGTTAATGTCATAGAAAGTACACACAGCCAGGCAACTAGCATATCCTGACACAGGTCATTGGTGGCTGCCTGCACATTTCACAAGTACAGGGCTGTTTTAATATAAGGAACCACTGAAATCACTAAAAATAACAAAAACCTTTACGTTCTTTATTAGTCATGGAAGAGACAGTAATATGCAGTTTCATGACATCATATCTCCAAAACATATCAAGGTGAATTCAATTAAAATTTACAATGCTAAAAGGGTCTTCAAAGAGTTAAAACAGTTTTCAAGGTGTTGGCATATGGCCACAGGGAGGGTTTTCTTTGCCGTTTGTAGACTGACTATGTAAGAAGATCAACTGACCTCTGAGGTTCTACTAACTCTTGTTAAGCTTCCATTTAACACCTAGAGGCCGATTTATAAAGGAGATTAGGTATAATCAGCTTACGGCAAATAATCTTATCAATGTGTCTTCAAAAACCTGGTCTCTGGGTATACAGTATATATATATATTTATATACATGGCGGTAGTCATATTTGCTTATTATATATGCAGACTCAGCTACATGTTCATTAGTAATGACTCTCAATGTAAGTCTTTACACCAAGTCTGACCTTCACTCCCTGTAAAGCTGGCCATACACTGGTAGATTTATGTATGAACAGTCATATAAAAAGTCTTGTCAGAACATTCAATAATGCCATCAGAGACTAGGGGGTCTATTCACTAAGCTGCTGAAGGATGTAGCCGTAGCTTTGGCTGATCCTTCAGCTAGCTTAGGCCCCAGGACCCCTTCGGCTCAGTAGAACCGAAGGGCTGCTGTACAGGCTATTCACTATAGCCCGTACAGCTCCCGAAGTTGGCCGAAGGGCTCAGTCGAGCCGAAGGCATATGCTTCGGTTCGACTGAGCCGAGGTGAAAGCCAAAGCTGGCCGAACAGCCTGCTATTAACTGCTGGGCGGAGCCAGCCGTCATCTCACGGCTGGCTCCGGCCACTTGCACAGACAGATCAGCGTCCCTGGTTACCAGGTAGCCAGGGACGCTGATCTGCAGACAGCCCAACTCTCCCCTTTTAGTGATTGACAGCAGCAGAGGGAGGGTGCAATAGCTAGTTTGCTATTGGCTATTGCAAAGTGAAATAGCCAATAGGAATCTAGCTATTCATTCCTATGGTGATTTTTTTTTTTTTATTCTGACGGCAGCAGAACCGCCTGGCCTATTTTTTCTACTTTTTAAACTGTTTTTCTATTCTGCTCGCTACCACAGAGGTAAAAACAGATAGGCGGAGCCAGCCATGATGTAACCGCTAGCTCCGCCCAATTTTTCATATTTTGCTGGCATCTGCCAGAATGCCATTCTGCGGCGGGAGTTTGTCGGGTCGGTGGGCGTCGAGTTTTTCTTTTTTTTATTATTTCTATTTATTTTTTCTTGTTTCTTTAATGGAGTCGTCATTGTAGACAACGTTGGACGATGTGATTGACCTTAGGAGGTGGATCCATTTTTGTTTTTTAAAATAAAAGACTTTTCAAAAACATGGGTTTTTTGTTTCCAATTAAAGGATTTTTTTTGAAAGTGTGGCATCTTTTTTACTATTTTACTTTAACCCTTTAGTGAATGGGTAGGGATATAAGTACCCCTTACTCATTCACAAGGGGGGCGCATCTGGGTGCCCCTTTAATAAAGGGGTACCCTGATGTGAATAAGCCCCCCACAACCAACGCCCCATGGCTTGTGGGGAAGAGGTCCTTGTCCTCATCGGCACAGTGACAAGGTGCTTTTCCAGGGGCAACCCTGGAAAAGAACCCTCCCAGTGCTGAGGGCATGTGGCCTGCTATGGCGCGGGGGCGCTCGCTCGTCCCCCCCTTTCCTGCCCTGCCAGGTCTGTGCTCAGATCAAGGGTCTGGTTTGGAATTTCAAAGGGGACCTCAAA
>NW_017306663.1:132215-132766 GCF_000935625.1 Nanorana parkeri
TCAAAAGGGAAATCCAAAATCCCCCCCCCCCCCATTTTTGGGGGTGAGGTTCCTCCTTAAAATTCCTACCAGACCTTAAAGGCCTGGTATGACTTTGAGAGGGAACCCCATACAATTTTTTCCTTTTTTTTAAATGGAGTCCCTCCTAAAATTCCTACCAGACTTTAAGGATCTGGTATGAGTTTTGAGGGGATCCCCACACTTTTTTTTTCTTTTCCTTTCTTAAAATTCTTTTCTATTATTTTCTTAACTTTTTAAATATTTCTTTTGTTAGCATTTTTTAAATCATTTTCAAACTTTTTTTTCATTTATTTACATTTTTTCTATTCTGCTCGCTACCTCGGAGGAGCCGAGCGGCATTCGGCTATTCACTTACTGCCCCTATGAGAATACCGGAGCTTCGTCTCAGCCGCCCCTGATGTTTGATCGGCAGAGTCGAACTCTTTCTGCACTTTGGTTCAGCCGATCAATTCTCTGTATCGAACTGTTCATAATGTACTACTTCTGGCCTGCAGCTCCCTCTAGTGCCATTTATCAAGCCGGCTGGATTG
>NW_017306663.1:133170-155527 GCF_000935625.1 Nanorana parkeri
CCTCTCTCTCTCTCTCTCCCTCTCTTCCCCTCCCCTCTCTCCCCCCCCCCCCCCCCCCATGAGATGCTGCCTGAGGCTGCCTCATTATAGGGAAGGCCCTGCCCCTCTTCCTTTAACCATTCACAGAACACCGTGCATCCTGTGTATTATATAAAAATGTCCGTGTCTGGAGTCCTGCTTTAAACAAAAAGCCCTTCTTTTTGTATAAAATATAGCAAAATGCCTTGAACTATTTTAGAAAAAGCACGGCAATAAAAAAACATTGATTAGTTAGAATATAGATATTATTACCAGAAATAATGTGATTAGACATGTTTAAAATATCATGTAACAACTTTGGGTTTGGGCTAGGTCTCTTATGGTCTGTTTCTGTTAAAAATAAATAATTTTAGGATCTTCATACCTGGCAAGCAAAATCTAGAACACTCAGTACCAAACCTATAGCCAGAACAGAATAATTGTCAATCAGTGTGTCCACCTTAAGGCGGTCAACTGGCAAAGTCTTACAGTTTATTTTCTTTAAAAGAAGCAGTCAAAGTGTGAGAAGAAAGGCCTGTCCCCTACCAGCAAGATGTAGAGGAAGACCCTTGCCCTCCATATGGAAGTAGTGGTCTCTCTGCAGAAGTCTAACATGCCCCCTGCTGAGTCAAAACTAAAGCTCTGCTATCAGTAAAGCTCATGCTCCCTGCTAGGGGCATGCTGGGCAATAAGAACATCGTGGGAGGGAACTTAGAGAACAACACAGGTAAAAGTGAGGTATCACAGAGAGAAAGAAGCTGGAAAAGAGGAGAGGGGGAGAGAGGAAAAATAAAAAAATGGGGGGGGGGGGCATAGGGTGAGAGGAAGAGATTTGGGGGGTGGGGGAATGCTGGAAAAAGGAAAGAGTAGCATACTAGTGCATTATGGGATGCACTTTTTGTTTGATGCACTTGGTATATTTACTTGATTTAAACTGAGCATTAGATTGGGCTTTACAGGAAACCAGAACGAGAGAAATATGAAGACTACCACTGCTGCCTCCTCCTCAATATGTTACCTGGCTGTCTCTAGCTTTAATACTTTCAGACATTGATCTGGAACAATCACACATTCTGGAGCTTCAATAAACTATCAATTTTGTATACTTGCTTGGAGTCAATGGGGTTGATTTGCTAATAGCAAATAGGTTGTTAATTTTGCCAAGGAATTTTCCCTTAGCTGAATATGCAGAAATTTGGGTTTGCAAAAAATACCCAAGCACATGCAAGGAGAATTGAAAAAAATATATATATTGCTTGTAGTTAATTGGATGATGTAATTCAACAGATCATTCACTGCCTATTTGCCTTTAGCAAATCAACTCCAATAACTCATAAGGCAATCACTACTGGATCAAGCATGATAGACAGGAAACTAGTATTTTTAAAAGGAAAGTTAGCAATGGCAGCCTCCATACTGCATCTTCTACTTAGGCCTCATTCACATGGGGCGTGCTGTGTTTTTGATGCGTGTGGAGCTGCAGGAAGAAGCGCGTGGGCAGCTCTATGGAGATACAGAAGCTATGTGCCCTCACATGCTGCTTCCTACAGCTCGGAGTTTTGACAGCAGCACATAGATGGTGTACGGCCTCAGACGCATACATTGTGGTCAGATAAAAAAACAGCCCTTCACACTGCATGGGGCAATAAGCCCCATGTAAACGAGACCTAAACCTAACTCCTAAAATATTGCCATAATATCCCCACACGCAGACACATGATCCATTTTACCTAAGCCTAGGTAATTAAAATCTAAATCTAACAATAGCATTTAATCTTAACTTGTAACCCTCCAACATTTATTCAACTAAAGTCTAGCCCTAAACTTTACCATAACAGTAAACTAAACCCCCCGAACTCCAAACCTTGACATTAACCTAATCCAACTCCTAACATTTAGCAGCCCTTTCTGTATCATAGCTCCCTTTCCTGTGCCTGGAGCCGATGCTTCATATCCTCACAATACTTTGCTGACAGATAATACTTTCAGTCACAGGGTACGGAAAAGCTGCTGATCCACTTCCAGAGGGACATAGTGCTCTCAAAGCTTGCAATTTTAAATATTTTAATTGAGCCCCAGCCAAAAATTCTATTAGACTTTTCTTGTTGTCATTTTCAGCTACATATTATTTCTTGGCTGAGAATGTTAAACATTTTCTTTCTCCTGACCATAATTGTATTGAAATATGTGGTGTCTATTGCTGCATCGATTTACCACCAGATACCAATTTATCTGACACTTTAATATTTTGCATTTATCAGTTATTCATTTTCTTTTTTTTATTCAACAAAGAACACATATTTTCTTGTAATATTGGTCCAAAATCCAAGCTGCTTAACTTCACTAACATCTATAAAACAAGACTGCATAGGCACTCTTATTATCATGCTGCTGGTTTGCAATCAGCTTATTTGGAACATAACTTAATCAATATGCTGCAGATGAGGCGATTGCCAACAAGTTTTCAAATTACTTAGTAGCATGAGATAAAAATCTGCCCTGTGTTTTAACTCTAACAGCTTTTAAATAGCTACAAAACCTCTCCTCTTCAAGTACATTAGTGATTTGAAAGGTTTATCTTCTGTAGTATATCCACAAAACATATTTAAAATACAAAATTAAAAAAAAGATACAGTTCAAAGCAGGTACAACCAATCCAACCCACCCCAAGTAGGCAAAGCTTGGTTTAGTGATCTCTCTACCGGCTATTGAGGCTGTTTTACTAAAGAATTTAAGAATATTTTGACAATAAATTGTGTAAATCTTCACGTCAATTATCCAATAATGTTCAGATGAAATAAGTGTTTAAGTATTTTCTTTTCTAAATGGGATTTCTTTTCACATGATTGGATAAATAATGTGAATCCCCACACTGTTTATTTTGCGGACATTCTAAAATTCTTTCGTAAATCACACTCATTGGGGGGAAATTTATTAATTTGGTCACATCATCAGCACCTTTTAAACTCCTGATTTCTAGTGTATATAGTGAAAGATTTCTTATCCAAGTTTATGTTTAATTCTTAAAAGCCTTCATAACAATTATTATTTATAAATTGTGGTAAGCTTGGTGGGAACCTCCTGGATGATAGCTGAATATCTCTGAAGTGCTTAGCTGACTTGATTGTATGAGTTTTCTTTGTGATATTTTAAGAAGTGCTCAGGGGGACTTCTTCAGTATGTAACAGTTTGGACGTTTTTTATTGTCGCAAATGTTGGGCAAAAATACTGCAAAACTGAAAAATTATGCAAAACTTTGTAAGATATGTGTAATGAGTCGCAAACATAAATATGTCGGATTTAGATAAGTCAGAAGAACACTAAAAAAAGATGCATAACAGAGATAAAACTTTACAGTTATTTGGAATATAACGTAATCAATATGCTGCAGATGAGGCGATTGCCAACAAGTGGACAAATTACTTAGTAGCATGAGATAAAAACCTTCCATGTGTTTGGCATTTTGATCTTTGCCAGTAAAAAATTTGTCTAAAACACATTCATAAATTCCCCTAGTGTGTCCAGAAACTCACCATTCTGTAAGTGTTCCCCTCCGTTTTGCTGTTCCTCTGTGGAATCTGGTTCACGGCTCATGTTAATATCTGGGAGATGACAAGGGAAAAAAACTGATTTCAATAATGGGTATAGTTTATTTCTAAACAAACCATTGTATTATAATAAAATTCATTCGACTTTCAAATTCAAGAGTACACATGGTATTATCATATTCATCATGTAGGGAGTATCATCATGTAGGGAGTGGCGGAACCTTTAGCATCCCTTTAAATGTGTTTGAGTTTGTTCCTTTCTCTGCACTCTCTCCAAGAAAATAACACAGAGGAAACCTTTTTGTCCAAAAAAATGAAATCTTGTCTTCTTAGCATCGTCTGTTCCAAAACAGTACCGGGAGTAGAGATGACCTGTCAATTTCCGACCAGTTAGTAAATACATAAATATTGCTTAAAATACTGTGAATACCAAAAGCAGACCCTCCAAAAAAGTCAGGAGAACACTCTGTTGCAATTAGCCAATAAAGTGCAGCTTTTTCCTCAATACAAAACACTTACTAGACACACACAATGGAGTTTTTAGGATTGGCTATCAATCTTAAAAGGAACTCAATCTACCCTCCTTGCCAGTTACACTCATCTATCCCCAAAAACACATGATCCCCCCCCCTTTCCCTCTCAGCCTCCTTCACATCTACTTCCTCACCTTTACAACCTCCCAGATTTTACTTTAACTTGGCAGCTCCAGATGAGACCTGTAGCTGCGTCTTCATTCAGGACAGTATTCCAGGTGAGACAGAAGTCAGTTGGAGAAAAGGAATATTTTATACAAATGACACTGACCCCCCTCCCTCCCCTCCATGAGCATTAACCCTTAGCACACAGGTAAACTAAACAGATAACACAGAGAATTTGCATAGGCCTTAGGCAGTCAGTCATTGCAAATTTGAATAAGATAACAATGTGCTGCTTTCAGGGCATTTAAACTTTTTTTTTCCACATTCTAAAATGAAAGAAAGTAAAAACAAAAAGAAATTGCCAGCTTTGCGGAAAGACATTAAAATATTATAAAATATGTGCTAGTCCAATGTATCCCATTAAATCATAAACACTTTACATATGTACATATACATATTTTAGATAAAATATGTTTTAATATACGCATGGGTTCCCAAAAGACCCGGGACACCCCTGGGCACCTAGACCAAAATGTTAATGGGTTTGTAGTAGACCATGATAAAAAGTTGGTGAAGTTGTTGCCTATGACTCAACATAAAAATGAAATATATAATATTGCTTAAAACGAATAAGAAACAATAAATTATTTAAAAAGATGATAAACAATGTTCCAAAAGTGTAATGAGCAATTTATATATATCATTGTTAATCAACGGTCTAATGTTTCTTCTTTTTTTTTTAATAACGGTTTATTGCATTTTACAAAAGAATAAGAACCGTGGAGGTACAGTAGGTGTTTTGTGATAGGGAATATGCATTGTGAGGTTCAGGTAAATGTACAAACCAAGTACTTAATTAAAAATACCAGGTTCTATAATTATCTACCCAATATTATTCTAAGGAATTGTGAGGGGGAAATGCAGAATGTAGGCAGTAAAAGTGGATGACCAAAATTAAAAGATCATACCTAGGCTGATGGCAAAGGGAACCTCGGACACTCAAAAGAAGACCTAGGGCACGTGCCCTAGGTGGCAGGATTTAGCAACGCCCCTGCACATAGGAATGTTTTACTGACAAAACTTTAGAACTTTATTTGGGTCAACATGTTATTTGCCACAGTCATTTTCAGGACAAAGTGTGCAATGCAGTAGTAGTCACATTGTGAAATGTAGGGGTCCTGATCTGCGGCCCCTGACATCACCAAAGGGCTACAACTAATGTAGATTGCATCACGCTACACTTCTCATTCTTTAGATTATCAACCCATTCTGGAACAGATTTGGCATTTATTATAACAGATAAATCTGATGTATACATTGTCCAGGCAGATACCAATTGCCCACATTGTACATGCACAACAGAAACAAATATTCTCTCTTAAAATTACTGCAAATTTCCCATGCTTAACTGACTTGAGTGTATGAAGCTGAGTTATCTTTGTGATACCTTAAAGTGACATTAAACCCTCAGATTTTTTAACATAAAACAATACTGTAATGTGTGCCTTACTGTAATCCATGGTTGTTTCCCTTCTCTTTGCTGCTCTTCCTTTTAAATCCGTATCTCTTCTCATGCTTGGGGGGAACTTCTGTTTTGCAGCAGACTGCCATGACTCTGGAATGGATACATGGTGTCTGTGTGTAGGTTCACAACCTGAGCCAGCACTACAGGAAGAGGCACTCAGCTGCAAAGGGAAGTTCTCCCCCAGCATGAGAAGACATGAGGATTAAAAGGAAGAGCAGCAAAGAGAAGGGAAACTACCATGGATTACAGTAAGGCACACATTACAGTATTGGTTTATGTTAAAACATCTCAGGGTTTAATGTCACTTTAAGAAGTGCTCAAGAGGACTTCTAGAATATGTGACAGTTTGGAGGGTTTTTAATGTCGCAAATGCTGGGCACAAATACTGCGCACTTCAGAAATGATGCAAAACGTTGACAAATGTGTGCCCAAAACATAAATATGATGAAAGCATTTAAAAAAAGTAATTATTTGTATTATTTAATTTTTAACAGAATGACAGTTATCTGAGTGATATACAATATGTACAGGAAAGTCAGCAGCAGCCCATAGATTTGCTGAAACACTAAGGAAGACTTGTAAAGTGAGCATCCTCTGCAAATCTGCATGGATATACAATATTCAATATAAGTTAGATAGATCAGTAGACAACGCACCAGTTCTACTAGCTGCCCTATGTATTTACTTACATCAGTTCACACACAGTTTGTTGCCCTCACCTTCAAAATAAAAACATTTTTGTCAGCTTTTTGGTTTTGGGAAGCAGAATTTCTAACAAGAAAGCCTAGCTTTCAAAAAAGTACTGTGTAACTAAGCACAGTGCATAGGTTATCCATGTTCTTGTGTCATCATTTGGCCAAAGTTGCTTATGCCAAAAAATGTAGTGCGCGATATCCCAGATAGCAAGGATAACTTGCCACAAACTTGTGGCAGGGTTAAATTGTAATTCTTGTTAGCTTGCTGCACACATTCCCTGGCAAGTTGTAGACTTGCAGAACACGCGCAGCACAAGTTCTAGTTGATACTTTTTGAATTTGTAGCAAAGTTGCTTGGCAAGTCCATAGCAAGAGTCCTGCAGGTCTTAGGCCTGGTTCACACCTGGGCGTTTTACAGCGCGTTCCTACGCTCTGTAAAACGCTCAACATGTGAAAACCAATGATTGCCTATGGGCATGGTTCCCACCTGGGTGTTTTACAGCGCTTTGCAAAACGCCCTATGCCCAAAGAAGTACAGGAGCTTCTTTGGGGCGTATTTGCCGCGCGTATCCATTGGGATACAGCCAGGTAGCCCTCGGAAACACGCGTTTGTCGCGCGTTTTTCTTACCGCGAATCACGGTAAAAACGTGCATCACAAAACACGAGACAAACGCGCATATTCGATACGCCTAGGTGTGAACCCAGCCTTAGCAAGAGCTCTGCAAGTGTACAGCACTTTTGCAAAGCACGTTGATCTGGAGACTGCTGTAATTGTGCAACAAAATTGTGAAGCTTGCCAAGTCTGCAATAGTTTAGCAAGTCATTTTCAAACTTGCAGCTCAATTGCTTGCTATCTGGGATAGCGTATGGACATGTGCAGTACATCTTTGTCAGCAGTGAGAGGAAGGTAATCACTTGTTATTTCTTTCTTTTTTTTATAGTAGTATGTTGGAAATATCATGTGTGAATTTAAAATGCTAGTTTTTCACCATGGACCAATATGTGTGACAGAATACCACACTTCCATTTGTCTAGAAAAACATCCAGATATAATAGTACTAATTAGCAAACCCATCAGCATTTATTTCTTCCCTAACAACACTGTAGTAACAATTATCTATACTGTAGCAATAGTTCATACTTGTTTAGTTTTATTTTCTTACTGGTAGCAGACATAAGAGTATAGAAAATAGTAATGCTGAATTATTATTAATGAGTGTTGTAACAAGAGGCCAACCAATTTTTGGATCTACCGATAATCAGGGGCCGATATTCACAAATTTATACATTTCTGGTATCAGTTAAATTTACAGATATTACCGATAATAAACACTGTGTGTATTTCAGCCAGCTCTTGAGGAACCAGATGAAATTTGCACAGTGGATGCTGCTGTCTGGTTAACATCCCTCAATCAGCTGATCAAAGGACGTGGTCAGAAAATCTATGAAGGAAAAGAGCTGGCAACCATTGAGCTACCAGACCTGTTTGGGGATTCTGACAACGGCCAAACTTTCTCCTTCAGGTCCTCCTTTCATGATTGAGAGCAGGCAGTGGGTAGGTGAAATAGCTAGCCTGCTATTGGCTACTGCAATTTGAAACAGCCAATAGCAGGCTGGCTATTGTTCCCAGCCACTACGGATCAATCAGCAGAGGAGCGGACCTGAAGGTCTGAAGGAGAGCTTTCTTCTTTAGGTCCACTACTCTGCTGATTGATAGCAGGCAGTGGGCGGATTTAATAGCCAGCCTGCTATTGGCTATTAAAATTTGAAAAAGCCAATAGCAGGCTGGCTATTGCACTGCCCACTGCCTGCTTTTTACATTCAGCTACCAGTTTGCGGAATGCTGCTGCCGACAGATGAATGGGGCCGGGGGCTGTGGGGAAGCGGAGGCTCAGCAGGGGATGACTGATATCAGGAATTACTGCCTGATGTTTACATTCAGCTGCTGGAGCAGCAGGATGTAAACAAGATATTGGTACCTGATATCGGTTATCAGTCTGAAAGGTGGCCTGTTATCGGTATCGGTTCTGAAAAATCGGTATCAGTCGACCTTTAGTTGTAACATAGAAAGCTTTCATTTGTGTAGGAAAACTACTCAAAAATATCAATGCATAAAAATAAAAGGTGTTATATCTTGCACAAAAATTACAGGAGCACAATTGTTCTATTTTTCCTTGTACTTCTTCCAGACAAATTGAAATAAATCCTTAAACTAACCATACATGATCTAATTTTGGACGATTCTTGCTGAATCCGTTGGCACCGCCCGTCTCAACCCACTGCTGTTAGAATACCTGTAAAGTGCTTGCTGCTGATTGGCTGCAAGCATTGTTCGGCCAACCATATGCCAACATGTTCTTTCGACAAAAGTCAATCTATTGATTGATTTTTCCAAGGAGGTAGGGACACCCAGGGATTGTAACTCAGCCAATTTCTGCTGAATCGTCTGAAATTTGATCGATGTGTACCCAGCTATAGCGTGGATGGGGGCCCCGCAGGGCTGAGCAAGAGAAATCTAGATGTTTATGGCGACTCATACATCAAATAAGGACTGACAGAAGACATTTAAAACTTGATAAAAGTAAACCTGATTTTTCTCTGCTGCAATTTCACTTTCACTTACAGGTCTCTTCCAAACACTTTAAATGGAGATCGAAAAAAGAAGCAGCAAACTGATGAGCTCATCTCTCTATCACTCTGCTGTGTTCTCCCTTACTCTTTATGTAAACTGCCTTATAGGGACTGTTGGCATTTAAGGATGTATTAAAGAAGACAGAGCTGCTTTAACAAAATATTCCCATTTGTGTGGTTTACACATTTTATATGTTACAACTTCCAGATCCAGTTCAGGGCAGCACATCCTTCTTAAAATACAATTCATTTCTGTACCAACTGCACAAATAAGAGCAGAGGTACTCAAGTCATTTCTTCATGCTGCAGGGGCCACTGATAGTGTAGATGCTGCCTAAAACGAGCAATTTATCAGGCATGTTGACACTAATCAAGGTATATTATAGATCAGAGTTAGCCAACTTCCAGCCCTCCAGTTGTGGTGAAATTACAAATTCGATCATGCAACTGTCTGTGGTATTCATGCCTGTGGCTGTCAGAGTCTTGCAATTCCTCATGGGATTTGTAGTTTCAACACAACTGGAGGGCTGGAGTTTGGCTACCCCTTTTATAGACCACAACTTGTATGACACATGTAGGGTTAATAAGCTTGATACAATGTATCATTAAAACAGAACAATTACACCTGTACCTTTCATCGTATTTCTAGGATGGCTCCAGACTATGGGGGAGATTCCATATAGCATGACGCTTTTCTGTTATTGTGTTTAGTACATATTGGAATTACATATTAGAGAGTCTTGTGCCAAATGTATGAAAGCCACGTGACATAACTCACTTTTACATTCTGCCACTACAGCTGCGACAAATTCATTAAGAAATCCTGCCATCAGTGATACGATAAGTGGAGGTAAATAAGACCTCTTCCATGTTGCAGTAAATCGTATCAAATATGTAATTATTGTGTTGCAGACAAAATTCAGTTTGAGGCAATTTTGTAACAGAATCATATTTACCTTACCCACAGTTACGTGAATTAGTCTCAAGTTGTGCCATTTGTTGCACGGATGGGATACAGATGTCTAATCAGTGTCTACAATGTCTTATGAATTCCATATACTCTGCCTGGCTAAAAGGAAAGTCACAAACTCTAATATTTCATTGGGCCACTTATAGCTTTGATTACTTTAATGCTGTGGCATTGTTTCCAAAAGCCTATGTCATGTCACAAAATGTATTTCCATTCAGAGTTGGATTAATTTTTCACCAAGACCTTGTAGATATGATGGGAGAGTGGGAACACTGTGTAAAGTCTTCTCCAGCACATCCCAAGGATTCTCAATGGGTCTGGACTCTCTGGCAGCCAATCCATGCGTGAAAATGATGTCTCATGCTCCCTGAACCACTCTTTCACAATTTGAGCCCGATGAATACCTGGCATTGTCATCTTGGAATATGCCCGTGCCATCAGGGAAGAAAAAAATCTATTGATAGAAAAACCTGGTCATTCAGTACATTCAGGTAGGCAGCTGACCTCATAATGTTGCTTAGCCCAGACCAACTGCAGCAACCCCAGATCATAACTTTTCCCAAAATCCAGGTGGTGACTTTTTTTTGGTCAGGCAGTGTATTTTCAGGAGCATTAATGAAAGCAAACTCTCTAGCTAGTTAGCTGAGGTTTAGGTTGGGATAGCACAAAACTATTTTTTATTAGTTTTGGAAAGAGTCAAGAATGGTTAAAATGCTTTTTGTTGCCTGTGTTCCATTGGGAAGATTCTCCTTCACGTCTTGTCCTGGAGAGTCAACAGTATGAGATAAGGAATCTCTTTAAAATAAGGGGGGGAAAACACCCTCTTAGACAGTTTCCATCAGAACAGATTTCTCTATTGGAAGATTTCCCCTCATACAATTTAGCATTTCACATTATGTTCTGTCCTACTGACAGTGATCAGCAGGACAGGTAGAGAGGGGAGGCTCACAACCTAATGGAGAAATAGAATAGTAAAAACCCGAGAGGGGTTTTAAGCTTTAAGTTACTGCATCTGGTAATATGTCATCTAGCGGTGAGATGCAACATGTACTGCCCATCCAAATTCAGTCAAATTCAATGGTGTACAGGGTTTTTGCCAATTTTCGGCTTGTTGAGCCAAACTGCTGATGAATTAAACACAGACATGTTCAAACAACACTAGTCAAAGTATTGATATCTGGACTAAAGTTACAATGTGGCATCAAGTTTAGTGCCCGAGAGCATGGTAGAGTCCCCAGCTGCTGATTCTACATAATTTTCTGTTCTAAAAACAGCATTTTGAATAGAACGCTCAAGAAGTGACTGATTTCCACTGCTGATAACTTTCCCTGGCTGCACTAAATGAGAAACTAAAAGATATTTGTATATAAGCCAGTCTACTCTAAACTACTACTACTGTGACAGATTCACTTTAAAGGACCACTATCAATAGCTGTATGTGCTGGGATGGTGCTGGACCACTGACTGAGAAGTAGCAGTATTCAGCTAGAAATGGTATAGCTGTTAATACCTTCTTGTCTCACATGAAAAACCTGTCATCCAAGGTGCTGCCATGGCAAGACAATGATGCAAGACAGATGAATAATCACCTCGATTTAGTAACAGTAATTGGCAGTATTATGATACTTTTTCCTGCTTTACTCAAAGTTTCATTTGCTGCAATTAGAATTATTCAGACTGAACTATTTTTAGTCCATCTATAATTTCCTATTTCTTTATCTTATAACAACCCGGGAAGATACAGGTAACTGAAGTTATAGTATGTTTGGTTGATCACTAACAAACGAACAGGAGCAAAAGGCCAATTATGTCATTGCAGTGAAAGCTTATCATGTTGACATGTATGCAATTATTTAGCATCAGCCATGGTAACCATATTTTCCTGTGATGCCCTATTCACCAATGACGCTTGTTCAGTAGGGCCAGTGCCAAGGGCAGAGTTGTAGTGTAGCAAACATGGTGACCAGTGATGTATCTGTCATAGTGATCAAAATACCTAGGGATGTTCAGATACCAGTGCCGATACTTGGCATTTTCACAAGAACTACCAGGGTTGCTGTGGTTGCAGCTGGGTCCTGGCTTTGGCACTGCACCACAGTCCTGAAATTATTAGTCTGTATTGTGTTACATGACAATAAACAAAAAGGTATTAGTAATTGTATATGTAAGTACTTGGACAAGTACTTGTACTTGGTCTGGAGAAAATGGTATGGTGCATCCCTAATATACTGTATATATATATATTAAACATTATCATACATTAAAACAGGGATGCAGGAATCCAAGTATGTTCCTTCAAAATGACAGCTGCCTTCTAACTTTTTAATTTTTCTCTAGTCTAGTCTTGGAGCTGGAAAAGTATCTATACTTGTACCAAGTATGGTACTTGGTCTCTGAACATCCCTACAAATAACGTCATTAAAATGGCGTCTGAGAGAGCAGTTGTAATGATAAATGATCATAACAAGGAAGTAATGATGCTAAGTATAGACATCTGAGTCAGACAAGCATTAGTTTTATGAATATTGGCTACGTTTGATGGAATGTATGCTTAATAGTATGAGCACTAAGAGGACAGGTATTTGGGTCATAATTGTGGGAAGCATAGAAATCATTCAGTGACTTAATGGCATCCAGAGTGCAAATGTTCTGTTCTATGAAAATGTATGCTTAAAGTGGAAATTAAGTTAAAAATAAAAACATTGTCAGTCGGCAGGCTTTCTATGACAAAAGTGACTGTGTAAGGCTCCATTCACAGGGGTACTTATGCTGCGGCTTGGGATTCCTGCAGCAACAACCTACGGATTCTTGCGTCAGAAATCCCAGGTCACTGTCAGCGGCAGACCATATGTAATCGTCTATGGTACATGGAAGATGGAAGCACTGGCGAGGGAGAAGCACAGCGCTGGAGGGGATCGTTATGGCAGATAAGGCTGCAATAATATGCTAAACTGCAGTGCATACTAGCACATTAAAGCTCCAGGGGGCTTTTTTTTTTTCCTTACTCACTTTAATCCCGCTCGTCACAGCATATAGAAAGTCTACACATTCCTGTAAAAATCCCAGGTTTTTCAGATGTAAAAAAAAAACCAGACCAAGATAAATCACTTCAGAATTTTTTCCACCTTGAGGCTAGTTTCACAACTAGGCGACACCTATTACGCACGGTTTGTGTGTGCAATTTACGTGCGTATATTAAGTTGTGAACGTAAATTGCTCACAAAAATTCTGGCACATTCATGAAAATGGGCAAAACGCATTTAAAAATGTTTTCTATTGAGTCTATGGGAAAAAAAAAAAACTTGCGAAATCTGTCCCTAAGTAGTGCATGTAGTATTTTGTGTGACAGGTGTGTTTCTGCTTGCAACAAAGCACTGACAAAGCCGCGTTATATTACTGAGACCGCTGCATTACTGTCGAGATCCACCCAGCTGCGTGAGTGACAGCTGACTCTGCCTATCTAGAGGCAGAGCTAGCTGTACCCGCCCCCTCCCCTCTCCGTTCCTCCAGGCAGCCCTGGAGGATCGGAGCCGGGGGGGGGGGGGGGACTGACAGTCACCACTCTCTGCAGGGAGATAGGGAGGGAGATATGTATGTATTCGCTCACTTACCGATCTATTGAGCCGACGTGTGCATTGTCACACGTCGGCTCGAACTATGAGGATGAGTGATTTTCACTCACCTCATAGTTCTCCTTTAAAGCTAAACTTTTTTTTCAATCTGAATCCAGATCAAACAAATATACAGTGACCAGCAAAACATTGCTTAACATTTTTGCCCAAACATTTACAGTCATCATGTTTCTGAACATCTGCTTTCAAGTCTCTCAGCTCAGCTTCCCTGAGCTTCATGTCCAGTACAAGATCACAAAGGACAGAGCAGACTCCAGCAACTGTTCATCTACTAGCTTGGAGAAGGGGGGAGAGGGGGCCATGGGGAGGGGAATATCTTGATTTGCTGTGTCTGTGTGTTTGTGGAAACACACACAGCTTACTAGCACACACAAGGGTGACTGCATAGCACTCTGCTTGAGAAAGGAGTCACTCTAAAACAGGAAGTCAAGACCAGTGCTCAGGGGATCAGCTGATTCTGCAGGAAATTAATATTTTTAAACATCAAGGAGCAGCATCCATTGTTAGTGATTCTGTCAGCATTTGAAATAGCTTAAAATCCTTTTGACTTCACATAAGGGGCTTGTAAGCAATACATTGTATGAGCGCTTTATAAATCAGCCCCTAAGTATATTAGTACTTCTTTCATTTCTAGTACTAAACAGCTGAATATTTAATAACCACCATTATCTCTGTGATCACATTAATACAATGTTTTGCACAGGATTTTTCGTAAACGAATGCTTTAGGAAAACTGGAGCTAAAGTGGAATCGTTGCCCATACCAACCAAATACCGTTTAGCATCCTCATAGAGAATGAAAGTTTGAAGTTGAGTGTTTGCTATGAGCAGCATTTCTACTTTCAGCTCACTTTATTAAATAAATATATCTTTTATTTTGTCAGTTCTATCAGATGATGCTAAGAGTAAACACAAGTTCACATGAAATGTTCACTCCTCTTTAACCTGGAATATGCTTTTAAACTATTTCTGTCACCTTTTTACCACATGTATCTGTCGGTGTCTAGCCTAAGTGTCAGGAAGCCAGAACCAACCAGTGTGGCCGGAGTTGGGGAAAGCTACCTTGAGGGGAATTTATCAATTTATGCACGGCAACCAATAAGCTTCTCTGTTTCATTTTCAAAGCTTAACTGAACAAACTGAAGAGAGAAACTGATTGGTTGCCCTGAGCAACTGCTCTAGATTTTGTCTGCTCCAGTTTTGATAAATTCCCATCCTTGTGCTTACCATTTCCTCATGTCTACGGCCAGATTAAGCACAGAGTTTACTAAACTGTTTGACAGAAAATGTCCAGTGTTGTTGTAAATGTGTTAACTTGAAGCATTTCAATTTCTGACAGCAAATTGTAGACATGATCTGACAACCATACGATAAAAAGAGGGTGGGCAGACATTGGGGGGAGTTTATCTAACCTGGAGCATAAAGAATTTGTAGCAATCGGCCAAAGTAACCAATCAGCTTTTATCTTTCATTTTCAAAGCTTCACTGAACAAACTGAAGAGAGAAGCTGATTGGTTACTATGAGCAACTGCTCCAGATTCTACCTGTTGATTTAGATAAATTCCACTCACTGTGTCCACAAATTTAAATGACCAAATATGACATTGTTCCTAGGATCACGCATATTCATTAGGGTTGCACAGATACCAAGTATAGTACTCGGTACAAGTACGAGTACATATACCGATACTTTGCGCTCCAAGACTACACTAGAGACAAATTCAAAAGTTAGGAGGCAGCTGTCATTTGTAAGGAGCACACGGAGCTCCTGGGATTTGTGCATCTCTGTTTTAATGTACGATTTTGTTTTTATTAATATAAATAAAGGGATGCACAGATACCAGTTTTGCGAGTACGAGTACTGGTACTTGCCGAGTACTTACAAGTACGAGTACTGATACATTTTTGTTTATTGTCATGTGACAGTTTTTCTAAAACAATACAGACTAATGATTTCAGGACAGTGACGGAGTGCCAGAGCCAGGTCCCAGCTGCAACCGCTGCACCCCTGGTAGTTCTCATGAAAATGCCAAGTATCTGCACTGGTACTCGAAAAGTATCTGTGCATCCCTAATATTCATTTATGACTAGCTCATAGTTTTGTATTCGCCTGGAACTTTTATTTAAACAAGAACTCCGGGCAAATTAATCCTGAGCCCTTGCAGTGGGTTAAGCCGCACTGTAAGGGTTAAGTGCTCATTTTGTATAAGGAGCTAAAAAAACAAAGATATACTTACCTGAACCACGATCCCAGCTGGTTGCTAGACCAGTCCCCACAGTGTATAGGACATGAGGACGCTAAGAGACATTCCATCGCTGGAGGGGAAGGGCAGCAAAGCTGCAGGGACCGGTCTAGGAGCCAGCCAGGATCATGGTTCGGGTGAGTATATCTCAGCCATCAGGATGATATCAACTTCAGAGCTCATGGTAAACAGCCCTGACCTTGGTGATCTTGGCTCCACTGTTGTGAGCTCCAGCACCATCCCGCACTATTCTACTTTATCTGTAGTCTCAGTTCTTTTCATTAGGAAATCCAGCAGACTCCAGCAACTGGAGCAACTTTTCAATCTAAACAACTGAGAAGAGGTTCTCTTGCTGCCTTTACATTTTTACTGGCTATTGAAAGGCCAGTTTTTGCCAATGTGATGAACACACAAGAGTCAGCTGCAGTAACACAGTAGCGCAGGTGCACAATTGATCCAAAATTCTATATCACCGGTTGCAGATATCGGCCCATATTCTAAAATTGATCATTGCCCCAGAGAAAACTATTTACAAAAAGGAATTGTGAAAAACAGAATCTTTTCATCCAAACAACAAAATAATTGGAGCTTACACCGAACCAGCATCCTGTAAGATCGTGTAATAATTATGTTTAGTTAATGAAGATCTATTGTGATATATTATGTAACTCCCACATTACAGACTATTTCAACTCTACAGCAGAATACACACATACCTTCTATATAGTGTACTCTGCTTCTGAAAGATTCTACGCCTTCTCCTGCCTGACAAAATGAACTCAAGCTTTCTATTTTCTGAAATAATCTTCTACCAAATAAACAAGAATAATTATACTCAGCTAATATAAAGATGTTAGGGATTGCTTAGAAAGCACTTAGATGGGGTAATAATGTAGTGTTTGTTCACAAGAGAAATGCTTGCTGACTCAGATAGTCAATGTAAAAGTGCCCCCTACATTTCTGGTCAGTATAGTGTCTACGACTACATCGGTGGTCTGTGAAAGGCACCCTTACATTGGTGGTCTGTGAAAGGCACCCTTACATAGGTGGTCTGTGAAAGGCACACTTACATTGGTGGTTGTGAAAGGCACCCTTACATAGGTGGTCTGTGAAAGGCACCCTTACATTGGTGGTTAGTAAAATGCTCCCTTACATTAGTGGTCAGTAAAATGCTCCCTTACATATGTGGTCAGTAAAATGCTCCCTTACATTAGTGGTCAGTAAAATGCTCCCTTACATATGTGGTCAGTGAAATGCTCCCTTACATTGGTGGTCAGTGAAATGTTCCTTTACGTTGGTGATCAGTGAAATGCTCCCTCACATAGGTGATTAGTAAAATTCCTTCGTACATTGGTGGTCAGAAGATAAGGATCTTCTTAGACTGGTGATCATTGGGAGAAGGACCCCCATACATTGGAAGTCATTGGAAGAGTCAGTGAGATGGGGGCTCCATCAGGGCCGTCCCTACCTTATTTGCCACCTGAGGCGGCTAGATGGGGGCAACGGTGGGTTAATGCAGTCCGGGCTGAAGGCGAATTTCGGCTGAGCTGTCAGCCAGGCGGGAGGCGGCGAGGAGCCGAGATGACAGCTGTGGGGGAGGCAGTGGGTATCATAGCCATCAACCGGGGGACTGTTAGTTGACTATTCTGCTGTCCCCCCCCCCCCCCTCAAAAAAAGTCTTGTTCGCCCCCCCCCCCCCCCCATGAGATGCCACCTCAGGCTGTCTCATTATGGAGACGCCCCTGAGTTCTATTTCAGTGGTGGTCAGTGGTTAAAATGCGCCTTACATTGGTGGACATTTGGAAGAATGTCCTTCTTACAGACAGCTGAAAAGATCATTGGTGTCAGAGGCTACTTATGTGAGAGGCAGATACTGCTCAAGTAACCCCTAGCAACTTGTAGGAGGAAGGAACCCCAGAGTTCTCTGGAACCCTGGTTAAGAAAGGCTGCTTAGGGGGTCCTTGAGATAAAATAACACACCAGAGGACAGTTTGCACATAGATGCTGCAATAATTGTGTACATGAAGCTGAGAAATAAACTTCTAAACCACACAGGTACCTTACCCTGGATTCCAAATCATGCTCCATATCATGACAAATATACAAATACATTGATCTAATATTCACATGCCTGCACATTGATATGTGTATTATACATACATCTGCATAAACAATCATCATTAATACCACAGAAAGAAAAATCAGCTATATTATTATGACGCCATTAAAGTTGTCACTTATTCTGATTGTTAAAAAAATACAAACCTGGAATTTGCAAATGTTAACATAGATCTCCAGCCAATCAGTAAACTCTCAATCTGTATCACATCAATATCATTTCAGAAGTAGAATCTAAAATTTGCAGGTTTCCTTAATGCAATACTTGGTGATCCTGCCTTCATCTGGCACTTCCTGTTAAGGAGTGACAACACTCTATCCCTGTCTCTGTCACATTGTTACATAGTGGGGACTATCAATGACTTTACCAATGCACAATGTGCAGGCATGTTCTGCCATTCCCACCATGAGGAAGCCCAGCCAGAGCAATACTAAGCAAGCTCCACTGGATCCAATGCATGAAGATAGGAAGTGGCTGCAAAGAGGCTACAGTAGATCAGCAGCACTAAGATGACAAACATGGTGAAAACAGTATCTTCTAAAAAAAAACAAAAAAACCCATAACAGTTGTTTATGATATTCAGTGGCTTAGCAAACCAAATGTCACCCAGTGAGGGTTTAGATCTACTTTAAGAAACTACATTACTACAGTAAGCAGTAAGTTTAGACATAGTTACAAAGTGATGCTATTTTGGGTCTTGATCACATTGCCTGGACAGATAATAGTTATGTCTGCAATGGACAATGATGGAGATGCTTCATGCCACCAGGTGATCTGACTTTCCTTTACCCAGCACAAGTTTAAATGTGAGCCTGTCACATCAGAGACGAGTTCACACATGACATCCGAATGATGGCAGGATCCCAGCAGTACAATCACTGCTCTGACAATGCAGCATACCTGGGTGACAATAGTCCACATTGACCATCCTGCTGAGGGCTCTGTGCTGTGGACGGCATGGAGGTGCTGGATGGCAGGGGGGCAGATGCTGGCACTAGGATGGCACACAGAATTTCAGCTTAGAGAAACCACCACACCTCTCCTGTACAAGGCAACATCCTGCGCCCTTGGCTGGCAGCCCATGCAAAGCATCTATTTGCATAGGGTGACGGGCCAGGAGAGCAGGAAGAAGGGATGGGAGCAGCTGGCAGTTGGAACACCTTCCTAAACCATTTGTGAGCTCCACACCTGTCTGATCCTTACCTGTCACCTGCTTCCATTGGCACTGCCGTGGAACACTGCCACCTGGAGGACACTTTCTTATTAGCAGGCTGTCGCCCGAAATCAGAAGAAAGAAAAGAGATTGATTAAAGGACTCCGGGAATTAAACAAAACCCATTGCAGTGGAATGTCCCCGCACAGCAAGGGTTAAAAGAGCACAAACACAAAAAAATGTTTTGGCTTTAGTCCACTTTTGGGTAAAAGGAGTAAATTTACTAATGTACTCCGGAGACCCAAAGTCAGCATTTAGCGCAGGGACTGGCTCTGCCTGTCTAGAGCCAAAGCTAGCTGCGCCCGCCTCCTCCCCTGTCCGACCCTCCAATGAGTGTTTGAGGAGCATAGAGGGGATGGAGCAGGGGAGGAACTACCGCCGGTGCAGCTGGTGCGGCCGCACCGGGGCCCGAGGCTGTGGGGGGGCCCCGTGGAATCTGGTTCTGGGCACCCCCACCGCCTCAGTGGGGGCCGGTCCTGCAATATGGGGCAGTGCAGGGGCCCGGTGTTAGAACAGCCCCACACTGCAGACGGGCTTCTCAGTGAGGGGGTGTGCCCTGTGACTCACTTCCCCTCCCGGCCGCGTCCTTAGTAACAGGCGGCGGGAGGGGAGGTGTGCCACACGCCCCGCCCCCTGCAGTGCACACATCGACACTCCCTGGCTTCTGCGATTCTCATGCTGGGTGAGTCCGAGCAGCGGGTGGGTTTTAGGGTTGTGTACTGCTATTTCATGTAATTAGACAAGTGGATTATAATGGGGAATATTACACTGTAACAGGGCAGTCTTTAATACTGATTGGACCCTGGGCAAACAATTTCTTAAACAATGATTGGGCCCTGGCCGACTGCCCCTTTTGCACTGCGTTAAAGACGGCCCTGCACTGTACATCTATAGAGCCGACTCCCTTTAAGTGCTCATTTTGACTAGGGGGATACAATAAATCAGATATACTCACCTGACCCTTGGGCCTGCAGCAGTCATCGCTCACCCCTATCTCCTTCCACTCCAGCTGTGGAATGTCCCTTGGCGTCCTCACATCTAATGCAAGTCAATTGATCTGCTTAAGACGTGATATTGTTAGTGGTCCTTACACCGCCAGAGCCCAGGGGAGACCAGTCTAGGAGCCTGGCAGGATGAGGTTCAGGTGTGTAAATCTGCTTTATTTGAGCCCCCTGGAGTTCTTCTCTAACCACTTAGTACCAGGCTGTATCACCCCTTCATTTCCAGGACATTTTCAGTTTTACATTTAGGCATTATGCACACGGCTTTCAAAGCTGCAACTGGGGATTCCTGCAGCAAGAACCTGTGGAGTCCATACAGATGCTGCCGCTGTGCCCATTTCAGTTAATGACAGGGTGACAGTGGCCGCATCTGTCAGAGGCAATCCACAAGTAAATCATATCATGGAACGATTACCTGAGGATTACCTATCTCTCTTGATCTGCAGGTAATCATTCCATGTACGATTGCATGCGGACTACTGCTGACAGATGCAGCTGCTGTCACCCTGCCATTAACTAGAAAGGGGGCAGCAGCTGCATCTGTACAGACACACATGAGATTCATTCTGCAAGAATCCACAAGAACCCCCAGCTACAGCTTTGAACACCGTGTACAGGAGGCATTACTCCGTCATGCAATGCTGTATTGAAATGAAAATTAAATCTTTTTTTAAACAGATAGAGCTTCCTTTTGGTAGTATTTAATAACCACTTTTTTTTTTCTATATTTTGCTATATAAAGATAAAAAAGATTAAAATAAAATAAAAATACCAGGGCAGTGCAAACACCCCCATTAATTTCCTTTTTTGGAAAGTAGACAGTCCAAGGTGATCTCATTTTTTGCAAAGCAATCTGTGATTGGAGGAGGCATCCTGTCAATTATCCACCTATCCTCCAATCACAAGTCACTTTGCATTGTGGGAAAAAACGTACAACTATAAATAGAGGAGAGAGGAGGAAGGGGTGGGTGAGCGGCACAACGTTTGCAGACTATTTCACACTGGAAGGGGTATTGGGTGGCACTTGTAGGAGGATTTCTGCAATAATCAGCAGCCACCAGAACATGGGACACACCTATCTGGAGGTAAGTTATGTCCCTGAGCTCCCTCCCACAGAGGGAGGATGTGAAGGGGTTAATGTGAAGGAACCAGGCTGTATCACCCCTTCATTTCCAGGACATTTTCAGTTTTACATTTAGGCATTATGCACACGGCTTTCAAAGCTGCAACTGGGGATTCCTGCAGCAAGAACCTGTGGAGTCCATACAGATGCTGCCGCTGTGCCCATTTCAGTTAATGACAGGGTGACAGTGGCCGCATCTGTCAGAGGCAATCCACAAGTAAATCATATCATGGAACGATTACCTGAGGATTACCTATCTCTCTTGATCTGCAGGTAATCATTCCATGTACGATTGCATGCGGACTACTGCTGACAGATGCAGCTGCTGTCACCCTGCCATTAACTAGAAAGGGGGCAGCAGCTGCATCTGTACAGACACACATGAGATTCATTCTGCAAGAATCCACAAGAACCCCCAGCTACAGCTTTGAACACCGTGTACAGGAGGCATTACTCCGTCATGCAATGCTGTATTGAAATGAAAATTAAATCTTTTTTTAAACAGATAGAGCTTCCTTTTGGTAGTATTTAATAACCACTTTTTTTTTTCTATATTTTGCTATATAAAGATAAAAAAGATTAAAATAAAATAAAAATACCAGGGCAGTGCAAACACCCCCATTAATTTCCTTTTTTGGAAAGTAGACAGTCCCAGGTTATCTCATTTTTTGCAAAGCAATCTGTGATTGGAGGAGGCATCCTGTCAATTATCCACCTATCCTCCAATCACAAGTCACTTTGCATTGTGGGAAAAAACGTACAACTATAAATAGAGGAGAGAGGAGGAAGGGGTGGGTGAGCGGCACAACGTTTGCAGACTATTTCACACTGGAAGGGGTATTGGGTGGCACTTGTAGGAGGATTTCTGCAATAATCAGCAGCCACCAGAACATGGGACACACCTATCTGGAGGTAAGTTATGTCCCTGAGCTCCCTCCCACAGAGGGAGGATGTGAAGGGGTTAATGTGAAGGACACATACATTGGGAGGATGGAGATAGG